>NC_056733.1:133970100-134270100 GCF_019279795.1 Protopterus annectens
CCAAACAGGAGAGGTCCCAGGACTGAACCCTGTGGTAACCACTTGTCACTGGTTTGAAGTCAGATTTGGAGTCTGCAACTTTTACACTGTGGGTTTTGTCAGTGAGCCATTTGGCAATCCATCTTGTGATGTAGGGATTTATACCTAGTTTAATAAGTTTATCTATAATTCCAGAATGGGGGAATGGTGTTGAACGCCTTGGCGAGGTCAACATAGGCTGTGTGAACCACCTTACCCTCATCTACGACTTTGGTGACTGCCTCAATGAAGTTCATCAGGTTCAGAAGGCATGATCTGCCTTTCACAAACCCGAACTGGATGGGGTCCAGAGTTTGGAGGTTACCAATGTCTTTGTTTATGAGTTCCATGATGATATGTTCTAGGATCTTGCAGACCAGGCTCGTCAGGCTAATAGGACGATAGTTCCCAGGATCAGTGGTGGCTCCCCCTTGGTGAAGTGGGATAACTGTTGTTGTGCGCCATTCAGTGGGCACAAAGCCTGACGTGAGACTATGATTGAACATGGTGCTTAGGTACGGAGCCAGTTTGTTCTGTAGTTCATGTAAAATGCAGCCAGGGATGTTGTCTGGTCCCATGCATGCTGTGTTTTTGGTTTTAGAGAATGCAGCTTTTACCTGCATAGATGTGATTACAGGGATTCTGCATTCTTCCTCTATATATATGGGCCCTTTAGGGGGTGAGAGAGGGGTAAAGTTAGCACTGAACCTATCTGCCAGGATGTTGGCAATATCAGTTGGTTCTGTAATTTTCATGCTGTTGTGCTGTAACTCAGAGCAGATCTGGGTGTTGCCATTGAGATTCTTGGCATAGCTATAGAATGCTTTGTGGTTGCCCTTAGAATCATTGGTGATTTTGTTTTTGTAGCTAGCTTTGAAGGATCTTATAAGGGATCTCAGCTTCTTGGCTGACCAGGAGCTCCTCCACTCATGGGATTTGACTCTCTTTTTCAACAGTTTCTTCCTTCTGTTGTAGAGTTTGTTTATGGCAGGGGACTACCAGATTGGCTTCCTTTTTTTGGAGGATAGCATCTTGGTTCTGTTTGGGATAGCATGATCCATGCACTCATGTAAGTGCTTATAGAGTGCATTTGTGTAGGATTCAGCAGTCGTAACCGTATTGTCCATCTGTATGGGTGTCATGAAGTTCGCCACTTCTGTCTTAAGAAGCATGAAGTTGGCTTTGGAGAAATTTTTTACTATGGTTTCCTTAATGGTGGGTGGGGGCGAGATGCGGATATCTAGGGTGATTAGCTTATAGTCGGATATGACCAACGAGGAGTTGACTTCAGGTATGGAACACTGGTCACTCATGTTAGTAATGATTAGGTCTAGGATATTGTTGCCCCTGGTGGTGGCGTGGATAAGTTGATCCAGGGCATTGGAATTTATGAATTCCAGAAAGCGTTGAGCAAAGGAGTTGGTACATGAGTAGTTTTCCCAGTTAATGGTGGGGTAGTTGAAATCACCCATTATTAGGGTGTTTGGTTGACCCCTAATATTTTCCAGTATATCAAGAAAAGAGGAGTGGGAATACTGGGGCATGGTGGGGGATCTGTAGCAAGCTACAATTTGGATTGCAGTTTTGCCCAGAGTTAGTTGCACTTAAATAACCTCGGATGCATTATGCTGCGCAACTAGCCTGGATGTGTGGATATCCTTAATGATTTGGTGTTCTGGTCCAGATTAGATGGCTGAAAAGTGTGGTATGAGTTATAGCCTGGTAATGCAGCGGTGCTGTCTAGAGCCTTGAACCAGGTCTCAGTCACTGCACAGATATTGCACTCAGACATGGACAGGATGTTGTGGAATTTCTTCAAAGCCCAGATTCAGCTGGGGATCTAGCCTTCTCCAACCCATGCAGGATCCATGAGAACTCCAACCCCGATACCTCACTCTCCTCCTCTGATCCAATCTTTGGCTTCAGAGTTTCTGAATCGGCTTTTCCTAAGTGGGCCATCATTGGAGCATGGAATCTGCCTTTTTTCAACTCTGGCAGTGTCCCAGACTAGCTCGGTTCCAATACCCTTGGAGTGGAGCAAGTCCCAGACCTGAGACTTTGGTGCTGACTCCTCAGGGTTGGTGTCAGCTCTGACGTTTTTGGATCTGTCCATCCCCTAGGGGCCTTGGCCATTGACAGTTTGGGCACAGTGCCTTCTGGAGGCATCAGATCTGGGGTGGCTTTGTCCTTCTCTCTCTTAATAGCTCTGACTCCTAGGGTAGGGTGCCAGGCCTTCCCGTCTTTATCTGCCTTCCATGTGGTAGAGAGGGCTTTCTCCAAACCGCAAGATGCGGCCCCTCTTCCCCCAGTCCTACTCAATACCCTCCCGATCAGAGCTTTTCTGACATCCATCCTGCCAATAGTCTACCCCTCCAGGAGAGCCTCTAGACCTACCCTCAACAAGGGGACCCCTGTCTTCTGATTCCCCTACTGAGTATCGTGCAGGGGAGGTTCATCAGAGACAGTGCAAGAGGAAGCACCTAGACTGCCCTTTGGAGTCATTGACAGAGGACACTGACTTTGATTACAGGGAAAGGTCCCTGATCTCCATCTCATGATATCTGCTTCGGGGATATCTTGGAAATATTGAAACAAAAGGGTGGCTGGTCATCCCAACCCCCTTACTCCGAGGAGTCAGTGTTCCTGGAGGCCTTCGGGACAGGCCCATCTACGTTCTGGGTGACTCCACCAACAGACAAGCTAATTGACCTTATCGCCTGCTGGGCTTGGAGGGAGCCAAACACCATGGAGTCCATCCCTAAATGTACAGATAAGTACCTTAGTCCCCCCAGTGACCATCTGTTCTAGAGTATAGGTGTCCCAGTTGATGCCATTGTGGTGTTGCCAGCCACTAAGAAGAAGCAAGCTGAGCAGACCTCCTCTGTTCATCTCCCATATAAAGAGCCTTGGGCTTTGAACAGACATGAGAAATGTGTGCATGTCTCGCCCACTTTTACTCTGAGAGCATTACATTTCTTGGTACACTTTACATGACTCCAGAGAGACTTGATTAAGGAGATCACAAACTCCCTGACACAGTCTCCGTCAGAGGAGGACCTCAGGGAGGTAGCTTCCCAAATGACTACTATATCCTCCATCACTAATTTCTCGATGAGGTTAATTTCCCATGCTGTGGAAGGAACCTCTTGGGCAGCCAGTTCAGGCATAGCCCTTAGGAGGCATGGCTGGATGAGGCTTTGTAGGTTTACAGACCCCTTTAAGGCGTCATTCATTAATGCCCCCTTTGATGATTTCTCTTTGTTTGGACTGTCAATTAAAGAAACTCTTAACTGCAGTGAGCAGGAAGGTAAGACCTTATCTGCTGTAGGAATCCCACAAAGAACCTTCTCCAGGAACCAGCAGAGTAAGAAGAAGATGTGGTTCTGTCAGTCTCAAGGGTCTTTCCCAGATTCGTAAAATGAATCCTCTTCTAGAGGCAGAGGGAGAGGACTTAATGGTCGATGCTGTCCCAGAGGGAGACAGGGTCTACAAAATCAGGTCTTTAGAGAACCCTTCTCTGACTGGCCCTATCAGTGCTCCTGAGATACTGCCCAACTGTCTTACTCTGGAGGCAGTTGGGGGCAGACTATCGTTACACCTAGACTCCTGGGCAAACATAACAAATGACAACTGGGTGTTAGATATAATTACCAGATGTTACTTTATTCCCTTTTCCCTTCCTCCTCCCAATTCTGGCAGATATCTCCCTGATGTGTCACCCATTCAGAAGGAGAAGGCCTTTCTAGAGGTTCAAAAACTTTTAGGAAAAAAGAGTCATCCAGGAAGCCCAACTGAACATCATAGATGCGGAACTTACACACGTTTCTTTTTGGTGTCAAAGAAATCAAGGGACCTTCGACCGATCTTGGACTTCAGCAGTCTAAATTTGATTGTAAAGAAGTCATAGTTCCGCATGGTTAAGTGCAGTCCATTCTGCCACTTTGATGCAAGGATGACTGGATGTACTCTATAAATCTCCAGGACATGTACTATCATATCAAAATAGACAGGGCTCCAGGAGACATTTGTGCTTCTGCCTGGGAGCCAGTCTTTACCAATTCAGAGCACTGACTTTGGTCACACCACTACCCAGGGGCAGTGGTGAGACCAAAGTCAGTGCTCTAACTTTGGTCTCACCACTGCCCCTGGGTGTTCACCAGATCCATGGCAGTGGCTGCAGCCCACCTCTGCCTGCAGGGATTCCAGGTGTTTCCATACTTAGACCATTGGTTCCTGATGGCACCTACAAGGCATCACCTACTTTGAGCCATTCAGGCTGTGCTACAACTTTTCAATTGCCTGGAAATCACAGTGAATCTGGCAAAGTCAAAGATGTCTCTCATACAGGACATAGAGTTCATAGGAACACAACTGAACGCAACTACACAGATAGCTTTCCTACCTCCGTAGAAGACTATATCTTTGAGACAACAGGCCAACTGTTACTAGAGACCACTACACCACCAGTTTGGCTGGTCCTCATGGCCCTAAGGTCCAGGTCAGCTGCCATTCTTTTGGTCCCCCTAGCCAAATTCTTCATGTGAGTTCTCCAGTGGACCCTAGTGGTCCAATGCTCTATTCTGTATCATCCGTTGTCAATGCCAGTCAGGCTAACTCTAATTTGCAGGCATTATCTGCAGTGGTGGATGACCTCCATCTAGGAAGACCCTTCACCGCTCCTCAACCTATAGCCACAGTGACCACAGACTCTTCCCTGTTGGGGTGGGGGTGGGGCATTTTCAGGGAAGGATGGTCCAAGCCATGTGGTCCACAACAGAGACCAAATTGCACATAAATGTCCTCAAGATGAGGGTGGTTCTTCTGATGCTGCAAGCCTTTCAGGACTGTCTTCCTCTGGGAACAATTGCAATTCTAACAGACAATATGTTGGTCATTTGGTACATCAGCAAGCAGGGAGGAACAAGATTATACCTGTTGTGCAGGGAGGCCACGAGGGTCTGGGAATGGGCGATCTCTTTAAATAACTTTCTCATTGCAACACACATTCCAGATGAGTCCAACGTTCTGGCAGATAGGCTGAGCAGATCAACCAGTGACGCATCAAATGTTCAGCCATTGGAGCCAACCTTGCTGCAACCTCTTTGCCTCTCCCATGAACAACAAGGGCAGCAAGTACTTCGCTCTGATCCCCCCTGGGGAAGTCACCCAGGGATGCTGTAGTCCATGATTAGCCCCTGTGTCTCCTGTTTGCTTATCCTCAGATTCCCAGAGTCTTACAGAAAGCCAGCAAGTTGAAGACCAATCTAATTCTCATTGTTTCCTTCTGACCTCATCAAATATGGTTCCTCTTCCGTCAGTTTCACAGTAAGTATCCTCCATGGACACTGGATCCCAGGCAGAATCTGATTTCCCATCTGTCAGAATGTCAGGTTCCCAGTCTCCGATCCCCAAGACTAACCACTTGGTTTCTCCACTTCCAGTGATTCTACAAAAGTCCAGGCTGGCCTCCCTGGTTTGAAAAGTTATACATGCCTCTCAGAAGTCTTCCTCCAAGAGAGTATATAATAGTAAATGGAAGATATTTTCCATTTGGGTGTTGGAGAGGAATATTGATCCTTTTTCTGTTGCTATTTTGGATATTCTTTCTATTCTATTGTTTCTCGGTTCACTTTTTCAGCATGGAGCTAGTTTTTCCACCATAAAATTACAACTAGCAGCTATTACGAATTTTCATGTAAGGAAAGATAAAGATCTTTCGTCTTCCCTTTCCACTTCAAGATTGTGCAGGACCTTCATGAGGGGAGTCTTTCATCTCAGACATCCAATAAAAGATGTGTCCCCTCCTTGGGATCTCACTGTTGTGCTTCAAGGCCATACTCAGAGACCTTTTGAAACTGCTAGCTCATGTGACTTAAAATTTTTGTCATGGAAGACTGCCTTTCTAGTGGCCATTACTTCAGCAAGGAGAGTGTTGGAATTGCAAGCTCTGTCTTCTCAGCTACCTTACATTACCTTCTTCAAAGATAGAGTCTCCCTCAGAACGAATCCTTTCTTCATACCGAAGGTTGCCACAGCGACAAATGTTAACCAGACCATTCACTTGTCTGTATTCTTCCCTAATTAGTCCAATAAGGACGAATATATGCTGCACTAATTCGGTGTACATAGATAATTGCGCTTCTGTTTGCACAGAACTAAACCACACAGGAAATCTGAACAATTGTTCATCTCCTTTTCTCCAAATAGATTAGGCCAGCCCATATCCAAGATTACTTTAGCCAAATGGATTACTGATTATATTTCTATGATTTATTCCCAGCACGGCATGCAACTTCCCCATCCTGTTAGAGCTCATTCTATCAGATCCATGTCTACCTCATCTGCTTTCTCTGCAAGAACTCCTAGTGATGAAATTTGTTCAGCAGCAACCTGGTAGAAATCTCGTGCTTTTGTATCTCTCTACAGGTTGGACATTATTTCTGGAAGCAGAGCATCCTTTGGCTCTGCAGTGCTCAGTCATATTCTTCCATGAGGGTCACCCAGGATTTATTTAGCTAGGAACTCTGACCCAGTGGTGATGCATAATGAATTGGACAACATCAGATTAAAATTTATGTACTTACCATAAGTTGGCATCTGTGTTGTCCAGTTTCATTATGCATCACATCCCACCCTCCTTCCCCCATCCTAAATCAGCTGAGAGCAATAGAGAGGATATGGGAACCCATAGGATCTAATGTTATCCATTTCATTATTCATCACAACTGGATCTTGGATCCGATGTTGGATCCAATCCTTCACTTTACAGACTTAGATTCAAGGCTTGAGCTCCTCCCATCTCCCATAATCCCTTTCTACCCTCTACCCTCCAGATCTCATTTGCCGCATTTCACAATGGACATGGTTCCTGGCTCATAGCTTTCTTCAAGGAAATTTATCTTTGGACTTTCTCCAGTTAAGTGAGTTTTTCTATTCCTTTGGGTAGTTTAGACTTTTCTCTTCCTCCCCTCCCTCGTTTAGCTTTCACTGGCATTAGGCTTGTGTATCTTTTCCCTTCCCTTCTGTTCTCGGCACTTGGTGCCTTTTTGGTCCTTTCCCTTTTATATCTAGCAGCAGTTGCTTCCCCTTTAGTATAGTTTAAAGGTCTATTTGGGGATTTTGTCTGCTGGTTTCTTTCTCCTTTCAGTTTTTTGGTTGTAGTTTTTCTGTGTGTATGTGTGTGTGTGTGTGTGTGTGTGTGTGTGTGTGTGTGTGTGTGTGTGTGTGTGTGTGTGTGTGTGTGTGTGTGTAGGACTACTTCTGAAAGAGACAAGCCTACCAGATTTAAATGATGTTCTTCTTGTTTGTGTAAGATGCCCAGGTTTGATGCCCACAAGAAGTGTGTCAGTTGTCTGGGATCTGTCCACCTCAAAGCTGATTGCTCCATTTGTGCTGCATTCAACCCTTGGGCATTGGTAGATCACTGGGACAAATTATTGCTCAAGGGTATGGTGCAAGGAAGACATTTTGTTTTAGGTTCTCCCTCTTCTAGTGACCACAAAGAATCTAAGAGGAAAGTCTCCTCTGCCTCCCTGGAGGCTTCTCCTCCAGTGCCGCAAAAATGGTCCAGACACTCAGATCAGAGTTTTCTGGATCTGAAGCTGTTCTTGACTGTTTCAGATCTGAAGTCTCAGGATCCATCATTAGGTGCCGAGGTCTCCTCAGCTCAGAGACCCTCAGATTCTATCTCTATTACCTGGGATTCATCAGCTCCCTCGGATCCGAGGCAAGCAGGTCATCCAGGGTCAGAGCTGACATGTTTGTCAGATCTGGATTTAATTATTCAGGACTCCCCAGCAGGATCTTCCAGGGATCTGAAGCTTTTGACTCCCAGGCATAGGAGTCATTCCCTGGATTGAGGACAGCACAGGGTGGTGGTAGGATCCAAGCTGGCTTCTCCATCTAAATCCACCCATTCCTCAGCCTCTTCCAGATCATCTGGGAGCCTCTTACCATCCTATATGGATAGAATGATGAGGAGTTTCCTTAGGGCCCAGACAGAGATGGGTCTGTTAGCATCCCCGACCTGTTTGGGCTCGGGGAGATCCCCAACTCATAGATTACCTTTTCCACTTCTGATTTCTGGGGGATTCAGAATCCCAAGTCCAGTTTTCCATAGGGAAGCATCAGTGGATCCAGGAATTTAAGTTTGCATCTCCTAGAACAATCCAGGGACTGTTTGCTTCAAATTTGCCAATTACTAGACATTATGGTCAATATTTCCAAATCCAAATTGATACCAGTACAGAGCCTGGAGTTCATTGGTGCTCATCTAAATACAATAAGTCACATTGCTTCTTTACCTCCTGATCATATATGCAAAATCAGGTCTCGGGTTCATCAAATTCTTTCTCATCCTTTTTCTCCTGCCAGGCCTGTCCTTCTGGCCCCAGGTTCCATGGCAGCATCTATAGTATTAGTTCTATTAGCACATTACTTTATGAGTGCTCTTCAATGGACCTTTAGCTGTTCAGTGGTCTTTTCTTCATTAGACCCTGTTTTTCTCAGTCAGACTTAATCCAGTTTGCAAAAATCATATTTGCTGGTACATCTAGTCAGATGACATTTACATAGGTCACGCCTTCTTTCTGTCTCCCGAAATCGCCACAGTGACTTTGAAGGCCTCCCAACTGGGTGGGGGAGCACTTTTTGGGTAGGACAGTCCACAGCATGTGATCCCCTCAAGAGACCAATTTGCATATCAATGTCTTGGAGATGAGAGCAGTACTTCGAGCATTGCAGGAATTTCAAGATGTTCCCCCCTAGAGACCATTGTACTTCAAACTGACAACATGTCTGTGGTCTGGTACATCAACAAACATGGGGGAAACCCCCCTGCTGAGAACCTATGAGAGTGTGGCAATGGGTGATCTCCTCCAATTGCTTTCTAGTAGCAATGCGTATTCCAGGGAAATCCAGTGTACTACTGGACAAACTCAGCACTTCCATTCTGATGCCTTATGAGTGTCCTCACAATCAGTCAGTGGGAGAGAAAAATTTCCATCATTAGGACTAACCTTGCTGCTATCTTTGTGCTTCTCCCCACCACAACAACAAATGTGACAGGCACTTTGCCCTGATCCCCCTGAGATGCTGTAGTCCACATTTGGCCCTCTGGTCTCCTTTATGCCTATCCCCAGTACCTCTGATACCAAAATTCTTACAGAAAGCCAGCCAGAAAGGGCTCGGTTATCAGTATTGCCCCATTCTGGCCTTGCCATATCTGTTTTCCCTTCCTTTGGTCTCATCTTCATTATCTACCTTGGATACTGGACCCCAGTCTAGACTTTCTGTCACATCCCTCAGGGATAAAACACCCCAGTATCCCAGCCATCATGGTTTCTCCAGTTCTGTTAATAGCTAGACAGCCCAGGCTTTCTTCCGTGGTTTGTGATATACTTTTGTCCTCACAGAAAGACTCCAGTAAGAGGATTTACAAGAGTAAATGGAAATGATTTTCAATTTGGGCCCTGAAAAATAACATTGATCCTTTTGTTGCCCCTATTTCCACTGTACTGGCATTTTTAGCTTCTCTTTTTAAGGAAGATACCAGTTTTTCCATAATCAAAGTACTGTTGGCAATGGCAGCCATGCCAAATTTTCACTCAGGAGACAATATAACTTGCTTGGCTATATCCAGATTATGTAAGACTTTTCTGAAGGGCAGCTTTCAGCTCAGACCCCCAGTGAAAGATCCTTCATGTCCCTTGCAAGGCTTAACTCAGCAACCCTTTGAACCTTCAGTAAAAACTGACCTCAAACAACACAGATCCTATCTCAACTCAGTTCAGCTCCCACTTCATCAATACTGTCATCTCCCTCCTAGACAATCAACCAACCCATCCACTCTCTGTCCCTACCCCTGCCCCAGATATTCATAACCCCTTCACCTTCACAAGCATCCAGACTAATTATATAAAGACTCTCTTAACCAAACTTAAACCTTGCTGTACAGTTGCTGACAAACTCCCAAATGAATTTTTAAAACTTGCCGCTCCTTCTATCGCTTATCCCATTTCAGTCTTCATTAATTGCTCTATTAAAAAACAACATGTTCCTCTCCTATGGAAAATATCTCACATTATACCACTCCACAAATGTGGTCCCTCCAAAGAACTAACTATCGCCCCATAGCTATCCTCTCCCCCCCTTGCAAAAATCCTAGAAAAATGTATCCACAACCAACTCATTAGCTACTTCCTAAACAATAACTGTCCTTCCAGTGCTCAACATGGCTTTAGACCTAAACATAGTTCCAGCACCACCCTCCTAGCTTTCACTAACACAGTCCGTCACTTCAAGAATGAAGGCCAGCTGGTTTCTTCCATCTTTCTCGATATGTCCAAAGCCTTTAACACCGTATCCCACCAGCTACTACTAAATAAATTGTCCTCCTATGGCCTCAGTCCTCCAACACTAACTTGGTTCCATAGCTATCTTTCCAATTGACAACATGCTACAAAATTGGAAAACTCCCTTTCCACCCTACTCCCTATCTCTGTGGGCATACCCCAAGGCACTATACTTGGCCCTCTTCTTTTTATCATACTCAGAAGCAAACTTAGTTCAGCAACCCAACATGCCTCCATATTACAGTATGCCAATGATGCTACATTTATCTGCTCTGCCTCTTCACCCCAAGAACTACAACAAAAAATGCAATCATCTTTTCAGGACATAGAAACATAGCTCTCTCAACACCAACTCATTTTAAATCCCAGTAAAACCAAAATACTAGTTTTCAGTAACAAAAAAACAAAATCTTCCATGTCCCCTTTCTCTATCACCTCTGCAAATGGTACCAAGACAGACCCCCCTAACCACACTAAACCTTTAAGTGTTACCATAGATATGCACATTGCACAAACTATCAAAAAAGTGCACATTAAACTAGGCACCCTATACAGGGCCAAACCATACCTAACTCCCAATGCCAGGTTAGCCACTGCTTGCACACACCTGCTGTCCACCTGAAAAATTATATACTGCCTTCTGTTGGTTTCTTGCTGTTACTTGCATTTACATGCATGCATACCACAGTATATTTAACTATTTATTGTGACCCACTAGTCTTATTACTGTATTGTACTAAGTACAATAAATACACTGAGACAAGCTGCTTCAGTTAATACACCTTTACTGTTTAATTTTTCTTTCGGATCTGCAAGCATGCAACACAGATGCTGTCAGCTCTCTATGGCAAATTCCCAAAGCTTGTTTATACACACTCATATTTATACCAAAAGATATTTTTTCTCACTCTGATGTATTACAATATTCCTTTGTATAACACTTTTCTTTGATCTTCTAATTTATGATTTTTCCTTGATTCTTTTAAGTTTGGTGGTCCAAGGATACTCAGTTATCTGAAACGTGGTGTTCCAGCACTATCTGAAACATGATGTTCCAACTTTATCTTGCTTGGTGTTATATCTCTTTACTTCATTGATGTCCTTCCAGCTGCCATCTGTGCAGTTATTTTTACTGACTTTGTTTCTTAATAACATACTCCTTTACATGGATGCCAATATCTAATTAAGCTATGCCAGCACACTTACTACTTTCTATTTTTCAGCATTTTATACTATTCCTAAATTAACCCTTTATATTTCATATCATTATTGCAGCTTTTTATTCAAGCTAATAATCATGCTAGCAACAGTTTTGAAAAGAGAGTGAATACTATTATTCTTTCAGTTCCCCCTTATTTTATTTTATTTTTTTTGGAGGAACTGACTAACCTTCATTTAAAGAAAATACTGCATTTGTTTCGTTAGCATTGCTATTTACAGCATTTACCATGACTTGTTGAGTTATTGCAACTCTTTGTAACCTGCAGCATATAAAACAATTCCAAGCTGTCATTATTATTATGACCCCCAAAACTACCAACCAGGATGTATTAACCAATTTAGCAATTTGGTCCCAGATGATGACCATCCTCTGAATATTTCCCACCAGTTATGGGCAGTGTCAGCTTCTGTTTTTGTCTTTTACTATTAACACTGGGTTATTTGAAACTATACATACAAACTGTGGTGCCACTTTAACAAACCTTTTGAAATTTGAAGGCAATCTACTAGTTTTCATACAAAGCTGTTTTAAATCTACATTTGGTATCTTTAAAACTTGGAAATGTAATATTGAAGTGTAATATTGCTTTTTGGTATTATTGTCCTAGCATAGTACAAGTGGATGGTATTTTTACCATTTGATTTGTATGAAGTACTGGCCTGTTACCCAAAATGGTAAGAATTTTAACCCATGGTCCTTTTTTTGTATTACTGTGTTGTTTATACAAATAAACAGAGTATTGGTAGAAATCATACCCTATTTTCCCTTTGAATTTATTCTTATTTTTGTGTTATTGTCTACACACTGTGACATTTTTTGCATGATGTCATTCCTTGTTAGAACTGTTAGATTTTTGAGGTAGTCTACAGCAGCTAATAAAGATAAAGCTGTTTACCGAAATGTTTATGTCAGTCTTTGATTCTTTTTTTTATTCTTTTTCTACTTTTATGTATCAACTAACCATGCTGTTATGTTTGTGTTAAATGTTATCCTCCCAAAGGTACATGCTGTATGCTTTTTACAACTGAAATTGTCTTGTGTTCTATTTGTGTAGCATTTTCCTAACTAAGCTTTATTCGTGAAATATTGTAATTCCCTCTGTTTTGATGTTCAGAATGATACAAATGAAATGCAGATGTCTGTGTTGAATGCTGCGTGCCTCACAGCTGCATTTTTATCTATAGTCCTTGAAGCATGTTCAAGACACTGAACATTCAACTTGTCTCAAGCTGTACCAGAATATATGTATGCTAGCAAACAGAAATACATGTATTTAACTAACTATATTATTTTTACATATATTATAGCAACAGATGTGTATATGCATTTATACATTTTTAACACAAGCAAGATGGGTCTGGAAGCGATAAGAGCAAACTCCACTTAATGAAAAACACTGTTTAATGTTAGCGCTTTCGGCTTGGTCACTACCAAGCCTTCTTCAGACAAAACAGTGTAAAACAATCAGTTAGGGTTTAAATACAATAATTAATTAACTGACAATTAATGATTAAAAGGGAAATACCCACATTTTGAACAAGATATCAAAAGTTAAATATACATTTCTAAATAAACTTGATTTCCTCACTACTCTCAATACATATTTGTATATATAGAACAAATGACTAGCTATAACCATATACAATAATAAAATATTATTATAAAAATTGTAATAATTATAATAAAATTTCTATTATTATAAAAAATATATATTTACATTGTTACAAATAAAATATTTATAAGTAAAGTATAAGTAAATTTATAAGTACAATATTTAGAAAACCAACCTATTCTAACAGTTTTTTGCATTATACTAGTTGTCACCCAATTCACCAGAAGCGAGCTGTCATTAAAGGACAAATGGTTAGGGCAGCACGCATGATTTCTGACAACTTGGATTTCGAACATGAATGTAATTTGTTGCAAAGTATGTTTCTGAATAGGGGTTATCCTGGCTATTTGATAACAAGTATTAGATTTGAAGTAGAACATAAAAGGCAATCTGGACATTTCACACCATTACTATCCATGAAAGTGATGTTAGATGATAATCTTAGTGATAGTACGACGAAAGAAAGCAATGCATCTATTATTAATAGTCATAATAATAGTTCTTACCAAACAAGCTTTCTGCACACTTATTCACTTGATCATAGAAACATCAAAGATATTCTATTTAAAAATTGGACCCTCATTAAAAGTAATGAACATCTTTTAAAGATTTTGGGCGATAAACCCAAGGTAACTTATAAAAGAGGTCCTAATTTAAAAAATATTTTTGAAAAAAAGCATAATGTTTGTGTTACACATTCGAATATTAGAGGGATGTTTAAGTGTGGTTGTTGTCCACAATGTAAACATATGCTCGTGAGTAATGCATGTATAATTAAAGACAAAAAATATGTTCTGAACTCTAAATTTAATTGTGAAAGTAAAGTAGTAGTATACGCAGCCTTATGTCAACAATGTAACGCGTTTTACATAGGTAAAACGGAGAGAAAGTTTAGGCAGAGAGTATATGAACATATTTATGCTATTAATAAAATGGACCCTAATAATGTTTGGCTAAACATATTACACAACATCCAGCCCATTCATTTAAGTTCATTATTTTACAACAAAGAACATTAGACATTAGGGGAGGTCCTTGGCAATTGAAGCTTGAGTTAGATGAACTGAAATGGCAAATAATAACTAATGCACATTCTTATCCAGGTTTAAATGAAACTTTGTCTATTAAATGTATTTTGAAATTGCTAGCACTGAATAGGTAGAACAATACAAGAATATTTTTATAACAAAATATACATATTAATTCTTAATATAAAATTTTTTATATTAATTTATAATATTTATATAAGAATTTTTCATAATAATTTATTTGTAACAATGTAAATATATATTTTTTATAATAATAGAAATTTTATTATAATTATTACAATTTTTATAATAATATTTTATTATTGTATATGGTTATAGCTAGTCATTTGTTCTATATATACAAATATGTATTGAGAGTAGTGAGGAAATCAAGTTTATTTAGAAATGTACATTTAACTTTTGATATCTTGTTCAAAATGTGGGTATTTCCCTTTTAATCATTAATTGTCAGTTAATTAATTATTGTATTTAAACCCTAACTGATTGTTTTACACTGTTTTGTCTGAAGAAGGCTTGGTAGTGACCGAGCCGAAAGCGCTAACATTAAACAGTGTTTTTCATTAAGTGGAGTTTGCTCTTATCGCTTCCAGACCCATCTTGCTTGTGTTTTCAACGGTCGAGTATTTTGAAATTATTTATACATTTTTAAACATATTTATCACTGTATACATTTCCTCTGTTTTATTTTAAATACAAAACTGTCTATATTAGTATGCACTTTTTAGTCAATTTATATTGCTATTAACTAGAAACACATTGGGAAACAAAACCTTTAGATGTTATGTAGTCCTATCTTGCCATAATTCTTGCTGGATGGGTTGCCGATACTAAAGCTCGAGAGCTTTTACTGGCTCAAGGCTATCCCCTATCCCATGGTGCACCACAGCAATTTTCCTGATCTCGTTTGCCGCGAAAGCTTCGAGGTTGTCTTCTTTACTGGCTGGTTGGCTAATTAGAATTTTTTGATATTTTTGCTTATATGTCTTCTTCTTTCTTAGTAATAGTTTTACCTTTATTACTTAGAGTGAGTGCTTGAGTGTTAGCATCCCCTGTCCCTTTCTTTAAGGATTGTACGGGCTGTTTAAGTTAGAGGGCCATAGTTGCCCATTTAAATTAGAGGGCCTTCCTCTCTGTGTGCTAGTTTTTCTTCTTTCTATTTAAAAAAAAAAAAAAAAAATATATATATATATATATATATATATATATATATATATATATATCATATAGTTGTACTATTATTATCGTATCTGTTTTCTTTTTTCCTTTTCATTAAAAAACAAAATGTCAAAGGATAAAGATAGAGAACACAAAGAACACCGTCCTTCTGGTTTTAAAAAGTGTGATGTGAAAATGTCGTTGACCGACAGTCACACCAGTTGTGTGTATTGTCTTGGAGAGCCTCATTGGCAAGAACTCTGTATCTTTTGTCACGCATTCAGCACCAGGGTTCTTAATGAACGTAAAAGGAAACTAATTGATAGGGGTCTGATGAGAATTTCCTTCCAAGAACAGCTGGAACAAGGTCAGACAGTCTCCAAAAATCACAAAAGGAAATCTCCATCTGCTCCTGCTTCGGAACCGACAAAATAAATCAAAAGCGACGGAGTTGAAGAGTTCTGGCTCCGATTCTGCTTCTTCAGTCTTGGTGCCATCTGTTTCATCGACTCCGAGACAATCATCTTTGTCGAGACATTCACCAGTCTTGGAACCAGTTTCACCAACATTAAGATCTCCTGTTTTGGAAAGGAAGAGATCTCCATCTATCTCCACCCGTTCCTCCAGGACACTATCTGATGAGGATGTAGAGTGGGTGGTGAAGAAGCTGCTCTGTAATCCGGCACTGGCAAAATATTTAGCTTCTCTGGACCCAAAGGTTTCGGATCTGTCCCATCCTCAGTCTACCGTTCCTCCTCCAACTGCCTCGCTTTCGGAGTTTAATGTTTTGGGTCGTATAGTGCTGGAACCCTCAGTTCTAAGAACTCTTCTGGCTTCCTTGGAACCGATAACTCTAACTTCATTGGCTCAGTCTGGAGCAGAGAGGTCTGGGAGCTGACGCTCTCCGGTTGACTCCAGAAGGGATAGTCACCCCGTTTTTTTCTTCAGATTCGACCCTCCCTCTCAGTGCTTTGGCTCGTGTGAGCTCAGCTCCTATGTCCGCTTCGGAGACTGCTCCTCCGGTTCAGAGTCGACCTTCCATTTCCTCAGAGTGGAGGTCTTCTTCGGAGTGGGGTGGTAAGGCTATCGAGGCGATAGAGAGAGCTTTGTCAAGTACTAAAGCTCTGCCATTGGACCCGATGTCCCTCCAGCAGCCAGTAGCAGCCTCTTCTCCCCTGCATGCCCCTAGGCGTAGGGAACCAGAGCCCCAAGGAGCCTCCATAGGAGGTGTCCCCTCTTCCAAAACCTCCCCAGATTACCCCACTAGAGACGTCCTTAGGAAGAGAGTTTGTAAGAGGAAGCATATTGACTCACCCGAGTCTGTCACTTCCGACACTGATATGGATGAGTCAGAAGAGTCCTTAAGATCCCCCTCTGAGGATGTCTCTTTTGTGGACATCCTAGAAATCCTTAGACAGAGGAGTGATTGGAAGACATCTAACCCTACTGAGGATGAAACAGTGCACCTTGAGGCTTTTGGTTACTGAACTTCCACCTCCTGGGTGACACCGCCATATGACTAACTGTTAGGGTCATATCTTGGAAAGCTTGGACCTCCCTGGACCCAGTGGAGCCTGTCCCGTGGAAGCCTAGTAAATTTATTACTGCTCCAGAAGACCAAACCTTTCTAACCAAGGGAGTACCTGCGAATGCTGTGGTGGTAGCAGCAGGCACAAAGGAGGAGTTATCTGAGACATCCTCAAATATCCATCCTCCTAATAAAGAGTCTAGGACGATGGATAGGTATGGAAAGTGTACTTTTTCTTCAGCGGCTTTTACTTTACAATTGCTGAACTACCTGTCCCATTTTACTAGGCTACAAAGGGATCTCATAAAGGAGTTGGGAGATACCCTTCAGGGTTCAGTAGCTTCGGGATCCACTGACAAGGTATTTTTTCAGCTTTCCACCCTTACCACTATTGCTAACTTCTCCATGAGGCTGATTTCTTACGCAGCTGATGGAGTGAGCAGGGTGGCCATATCAGGAATCTCTCTTAGGAGACATTCTTGGATGCAACTATGCAATTTTATGGAGTCCTTCAAGTCTTCCTTTACCAACGTCCCCTTTGATGGTTCAACTCTTTTTGGACCTCAGGTAAAAGAGACTTTGACCAGGTGCGAGCAGGAAGGGAAAACCTTATCTGCTGTGAGAGTCCGTTTTTCCCTTCCTTCCAGACCCTATCCCAAGGGTCAAACAGGAGGGAAAATTTGGTTCCATAAATCCCAAAAAGGTTTCCCTCAAGCACATGGTCAACCCTTCCCTAGAGGCAGAGGGGAAGGTTATAATGGAAGATGCTGCTCTCATGGCAGAGGGGGTCCACAACACCAGGGTGATAGAGATGCTTTCTCTGATCGACACTTTCATCGCCCCTGAAGGGTTGCCCGACTGCCCGTCTCTGGAGGCAGTCGGGGGTCATCTGTCACTGTATCCAAGCACCTGGCTGCAAATTTCTCAAGATCAATGGGTACAAAATATAATTTCCAGAGATTACCTTATTCCTTTTGTTTCTGATCCCACTACAGATCGGTCTTTACCAGATGTACCACCCAATCAGATAGACCGTGCAACATTAGAGGTTATCTCATTGCTTCAAAAAAGAGTCATCCAAGAAGTCCCCACAGAGAAAATAGGATCTGGAACTTACTCAGGATTCTTTTTGGTTCCAAAAAAGACCGGGGACTGGAGATCAATTTTAAATCTCAGCAAGCTGAACAAGTCTGTAAAAAAATCGAAGTTTTGTATGAACACTCTGCAGTCAATTTTTCCGTTTATCAGAAAAGACAATTGGATATGCTCCATAGATCTTCAGGATGCGTACTACCATATCAAAATGGACAGGTGCTCCAGAAGACATCTACACTTTTGGCTGGGAGCCAGTCATTTTCAATTTTGACCACTGCCCTTTGGCCTCACTACAGCCCCCAGAATGCTCACCAAATGCATGGCAGTGGTCACGGCTCACCTGAGACGTCAGGGATTCCAGGTGTTCCCGTACTTAGATGACTGGCTCCTTAATGCTACCACCAAGCACCGACTAATCCCAGGGGCGGCCCATGCTATTGGACCACCGGACTGCAGCTCCCCCCCCAGCTGTACAAATAAAGAAATTAAAAGAAAATAAAAGATTAAAAAAAAATTCAAAATTCGCAGACGTTCGCGTATGCGCACTAGTCCGGACTGCTGCTGAGACAGTCTGGACCATGCGCAGACTGGGAAACGTGTAAGAGCTGAGATCCCATCAGAAGGCTATGCAGTTGTAACTGCATAGACTGTCGCTGGAAACTCTTCAGACTCGGACTGCAACGTCAGCAGTCTCGTCGGGGGAAGATCTCGCATGGTGGATGTGCTCGGGCGGGGGTTTGCAGCAGCTATGGATTTATGGCACGAGATCTACTACAGGTAAGGTGTGTGTGTGTGTGTGTGTGTAAATGCCCCAGTTGCTATATACTGGTGGCTAGACTTATGGTGGTGTGGTAGGGAATACCTCAGGCTTGAACCCTGTACCTTGTATGCAGGTGTTAAAGACCTGAATTCCCTACCCACCACCATTTGTAAAAAAATTGCAGATTTTTGCCTCATATTTGATCTGATCTGTTACTCATAATATCTGTGGTTTCTAAATGTTGCAATACTTGATATTTGATGGTGCACTGGTAGCATTGTTGCCTCACAGCTGCAGGTTTTCAGGTTTGATTCTTGGCTGGGGTGCCTTCTCTGTGGGGTCTGCATCTTCTCCCTGTGTTTGTGTGGGTTTGCTTTTGTGTCCTCCCATGTTACAAAGACATGTCTGCATTATTTCTTCCTGGGCCTCTGCTGAAAATTGTTTTTTTGTTCCAAGTCAGACTGTCCTGATTAACAAATGTTAAATGAAATTGACAGGCATTTTAATTTCAGACTTCAGGTTTCTGAATGTTTAATTCCTTACATATTTGATGGTGCAGTGGTAGCATTGTTGCCTCACAGCTATAGGTTTCCTGGTTTGATTCTTGGCTGGGGTGCCTTCTGTGTGGAGTCTGCATCTTATCCCTGTGTTTGTGTGAATTTGCTCTGGTGTCCTGCCATTTTGCAAAGACATGTGTCAGCAGTATTTCTCCCTGGGCCTCTGCTGAAAATTGTTTTTGTTCCGTCAGAATTAAAATTGACAGGCATTTGAATTTCAGACTTCACATTCTTCAGAAAATGCTTAGTAACACAACCTAAGTTTATAAGATGAATATTTGAAATTTGTCCTTATTTTTGGGACTGTATTACCCCATTATTGGCTTTGTCCAGGTTTTTTGTGCTAAGGTTGACAGCTATGGCAAGAACTGAATTCACTGAATATGTTTGAGGGCTGTATTCCCTTATTACTGGGTTTGTCCAGGTGTTTTGTGCTAAGAGGTTGACAGCTATGATGAGAACTGAATTCATTAAATGATAGCCATTTAAGTTTCAGTCTTCCGCTCTTTCACAAAGCAGCTGATTTGGCGTAGTGGTATGTTGCTCTGACTGTTTTGCACAAGGACCCTGGCAGTAAAATGTATGGTGGTAACACAGCATTTTTCTTTCACAAAGCAGGTGATTTGGCATAGTGGTATGTTGCTGTGACTGTTTTTCACAGCGACATTGGTAGTAAAATGTATGGTGGTAACACAGCATTTTTCTTTCACAAAGCAGCTGATTTGGCATAGTGGTATGTTGCGCTGACTCTTTTGCACAGGGACCTTGGCAATAAAATGTATGGTGGTAACACAGCATTTTATTCTAGCAACTTTCCAAGATTATACAAGCAATGTTTAATGTGTCCCTGGTTTTTGGGCTTTTGACCCCAATAAATTTGGCTTTTTCCAGATTTCTTGTGCTGCAAAGTTGAGATGCAGTTGAGTATTGAGTAGATTTTACAAGGAGCTGAGAGCTGCAGGGGAAGAGAAGGTTAGTGCTGCTTATGCAAAGTCAGCTTGCATTGTTAATAGCACAACAGGTTGTGTACTTGCTTTTGATGCAGAAGGTTGCTGGTTCTACTCCCACAAGGGGTGAATGCTGTCGTACTGAAAAAGTTAAGATACTAACTATGAGCCTGTTATCAGTTTGCCATCCATTTCCTATTGCAATATTACTAGCTTATCATTTTTAATGTAATATAGGCAATTTATTCCTCAAGGGCATCAGACACTTTATTTTTCAATGAAACCATGAAATATAAAGGTGTTTACCAGCAGCAACCTCTTCATTAGTTACAGATTTATGTAATGTGGAATTATTTAGATGACTTTTTTACTTCTTCAGAGATTGTGCATATTTACTGATAATGGTGGACTGTAGAATTGTGCATATTTACTGATAATGGTGGACTGTAGAAGTTTGAGTAGACTTTTATGATGGAAATGTTCTGAACTGGGCAGTTTTGTCATTATGGGTGCATGCATTTTGTTTCATTGTTTACTGGAAAGATGTTCTGAATTGGGCAGTTTTGTCATTATTGGTGCATGCGTTTTGTTTCATAGTTTACTGGAAAAATGTTCAAAACAATAGGAAGGTATATCAAAGAACACATGTATGTTTCATATGCAAGGGGCCTATGATTTGAAAACAGCCCAGAATTAATCTTTATCTGCCACTGGTAAAATGTATTTTCTTTGAATGTAGGTTTCAATGCTGTTTCGATGAATGTGAGTTTCAAGGGCAGAGAAGTTTTAATGATATGTTTGTTTAGCAGATGTCTTAGTGTTTGTGCTGCAAAATGCAAAATAAAACTTTCAAATGAAGTGCAAATCATCATAGAAGTAAATCAGTATGCACATTAGTGTTTATGGTAAATGGAGTGAAATAGCCAAGTAATGGATCATTGGAATGGCTGCAGGGGGAGGCTCCATTCGACCATGATTTTGTGAGGGCGAAGGGCGGAAAACTTAAAGACAGCCCCAGCTGAACTTTACCTCCCAACTGTCCAAATTTGCAAAGAATTAATAGATTTTTGCTTCTTATTTTTGGTTTGTTTCTCATAAAATTTGTGGTTTTCTGGCAAATCATTTAGGAATTAAGTCACTAAATAATGACACACTGAGTTTCAGACTTCATAACCTTCAGAAAAGTACATGCTAAAGTAAGACCTGTTGTTCTATCAACTGTCTCAGTTTATACAAGAGCAATTTTTAGTACTGTTTATATGTTCCCCCAATATATTTGGCCTTGTCCAGATTTATTGCATTAACAGGTTGAGAGGTACATGCAAATAAATTGCTTTATAGAATTAGGCATAGCCAAACCTCTCAACTGTCCCTGATTTTGGCTCAAAATGTTGCTCTTCCCCTAATAATCCCTCCATAAAATAGCAATTTTGGAAGAAAACATGGAGGGTTTACAATTAAGAAATAACTGTAATAATCAGAGTTATAGATTACTTTTATTTCAGAAATGCATGTAGATTCTTTTATTTTGTCAGCTGCTCAAGTTAGCAGTACTAATATTAAAGTGTCCCTTCTTTGACAGGTTCCCAGCTGTATTGTCTGGCTATTTTATATTTTTGCATCACATTTTTGGTCAATTTTTCATAAAATTGTGTTTTTTTTTTGGCAAATTAGTGACAAATCATTAAAGACTGAAGTTAGAAAATAATGACAGACATTTGAGTTTCAGATTTCATACCATTCAGAAAATTCATACTAATGCAAGACCTATTCTATTATCTTTCTATGTTTATAAGAGCAATATTTAAAAATTGTCCTTATTATTTGGCCTTTGTCCCACTTCTTTGTATGGCTTTGTCCAGATTTCTTGCTCTGAGGTTGAGAGGTATGACAAATGCGTCAGGACCATCATAGTCAGCTAGAGACATTTCAAATTGTGACATATTTGTTGCACCCCACTCCCCCATGTAGTGACTCTGGATGTGTTGAAGCAAGGCAAGGAGTAGTTATGCAGTGTAAATGTGCAGAGTATCCCCCCCATCCAAGGTAGACACAAGTACTAGAGTGGCTTTTCGTCTGTCCTTGATTTTTGCAGAATGGTCTGGTTTCTGTCATATTTTTTGTACTGTTGATTTATGCTTATTACTCAAAGTGCCTGTTGCTCTGTGTTTAAGTAGCAATACTTTAATGACCATCAGGTAAGCTTGGCTGAGATCGTAAGATGCAAGTAAGCTTTAATAAGCATACTGTTAAAGAATTGCCAACATTGAAAGCCTTTCTGTTGTTGCCATGTAGATAATACTGAACTAGATAATGTATAAGCCTTGGGTATTGAAATGCATATGACAGTATTTGTAATAAAGGACAGGATTACATTATTTTAAGAAGCTCATTACACTTGGAGACTTCCAGTCATCTCTGCAGGCTTTACCCATAAACTAGACAGAATGCCAATCATGTGGTCCATAACCTGTACAGTAATACTTTTAAGCAGTGTATCTTGAGCTTATTTCTTGTTTGCTTTTCATTTTTTACTTTGATCATGTTTTCCCCATGAAACAAGTAGATAGTTGTCAGGCAGCAGGTCTTTTTTTGGATAAGAAACATTTTTACAAGTGGGGGCATCAGAGATTTCTACTTTCAGCATGTTACTTGGTACTTTAATAAAGCTGAATATAAATTATAATTAGAACTGCAGTGCAAGAAGTGGTTTGAGTTGAGTGCTGCTTGTTTTTCTTATACTTGATTTTGACTGGCATTTCCATTAATGTATTTAAAAAGTGATTTATTTTTTCATGCCTCACAACCTTTTTGTTTCCATCTAGATATTAAGTAAGCTGTCATGCAGCCAATGCATTAAAATATTTTTATTCTTCTACACTTCATTTTGTCTTGATTGGACTCTCATAATGACGGTATGGCACCCAGGGCAATGTATTTAGTTAGTTTTTGTGGTTTTGAGCATAGCTCCTTCCCTTTCTAGTTGGCCACACCCCTTCCCATTGACCCCTCCCATTCAGCTGTCTCCTGCAGCCCCCCTTTGATTTGAAGTCACCAGCCGCCACTGACTAATCCGAGCCAGGGATGAGACTCTATCCTTGTGCACCAGATTAGGAATTACAGTAAATCTAAAAAAATCCACCTTATCTCCATTTCAGCATATTGTTTTCTTAGGCACAGACCTAGACTCAACCACCATGACAGCAATACTGACACCAGAAAGGATAGAATTGTTGCACAACCAAGTCAGACTTTTGCTGACCAAAGACAAAGTACAGGCCAGGACAGTTTTTCAAGTTCTAGGTACTATGGCGTCCACCATTCTTTTAGTTCTCCTAGCCCATCTACACATGAAAGTGCTTCAGTGGCTACTATTTGCCCAGTGGTCAATGCAGGATCTACCCTTGTCCCACCAAATACCCATTACAAACTCCTGCAAGAAGGATCTAACATGGTGGTTACATACAGATCAGCTTTATCTAGGTCGTCCCCTTGTTCTCCCTTAACAAAATGCAGTCTTGACCACGGATGCTTCCCAGATAGGGTGGGGGGGATTATCTGGGAATGACGGTCTAAGTTATCTGGCAGGATCACGAGAACCACTTGCACATAAATGCTCTGGAGATGAGAGCAGTGCTATACGCGTTGCAAGCACTTCACAATTCTCTTCCCACCAGGACAATTGCAATTCAATCAGACAACATCAATAGTGTGGTACATAAACAAGCAAGGGGGAACCAAATCTTACCCACTTTTCAAGAGGCACAAAGAGTATGGAAATGGGCAATGGACTCTCAATGTTTTCTGGTAGCAACACACATTCCGGGGAAGTCCAATGTGATAGCAGACAAACTGAGTCAAGCAATTCTGATGCCTTACGAGTGGTCACTGAAAACAGAAGTTGCAGAAGAGATTTTTCGCAGATGGGACCACCCTTGCTGCAATCTGTTTGCCACGTACATGAATGCCAAATGCAGCAACTACTTTGCCCTCATTTCCCATACAGGGATGTCACCCAGGGGCGCTCTGGTCCACAGTTGGCCTCCGGGGCTTCTTTATGATTTTCCACCCTTTCCCTTCATACCCAAAGTGATTCAGAGAGCAAAACTGTTGAAGAGTACCGTGATCCTCATTGCTCCTTACTGGCCTCACCAAGTTTGGTTCCCTTCCTGTGGCCTTATCTCTTGGAGGAACCATGGATTCTGGAACCATCTCCAGACCTCCTGATTCACCAATTGGGACAGTTCCATCCTACCATTCAAACCCTGAAATTGACACCATGGCTGCTCCAGTTCCAAGGATAGCCAGGTGTATATCCCTTTCTCCTACTGTAAAACACATCCTCATTTCTTCCCACAAAGCTTCCACCAGAAAATTATACTCCAGCAAATCACATCCTCATTTCTTCCCACAAAGCTTCCACCAGAAAATTATACTCCAGCAAATGGAAAAGGTTTTCCATTTGGGCAGAAAAACAAGGCATAGATCCCTACTCAGCTCCCATAGAGTCTATCCTGTCCTTCCTCACATCTATTTTTCAGGAAGGAGCTGCTGCCACCACCATTAGAGTTCAGTTGGCTGCCATCTCAAATTATCATTTTGGGAACATGGGAAATTCTATTATGTCCCACTCTTTATGTAAAACATTTTTGAAAGGAGTCCTCCTTCTCAGACCTCCAATCTGGCAACCTCTGGAGCCCCAGGACTTAAACTTAGTTCTGACCTAATTAATTTCTCCACCATTCCAACCATCTTCTTCATCTGACTTGAAATTGTTGTCTTGAAAGACATTGTTCTTAGTAGCTATAACATCTGCTAGGAGGGTTTCAGAATTGCAAGCTCTGACCATTCAACCTCCATATATTATTTTCCATAAGGACAGAGTTTCCCTAAGAACTAATCCTTCTTTCCTTCCTAAGGTATGCTCAGAACATAATCTAAACACAACTATTAAATCACCAGTATTCTACCCCAATTATGGTAATAAATCAGAATACAGACTGCATCAATTAGATGTCCATTGAATTCTCCGATTTTACCTGCAGAGGACTAAAGATTTTAAGAAATTGGATCAGTTGTTTGTTTCCTTCTCAGAGAAAAAGAGAGGCTTGCCCGTTTCCAAAGTAACTCTGTCTAAATGGCTTTCAGACTGCATTTCATTTTCTTACAACAGTGTTGGGAAACAATTACCTGCTAAGATAAGAGGTCATTCAACAAGAGCAGTATCAGCTTCGTATGCCTTCAAATCCAAATTTCCAATTGATACGATTTGTGCAGCAGCTATATGGGCAAGACCCCATACTTTTGTCACTCATTATAAGTTAGATTTGGCCTCCCGGGACAGGTCATCCTTTGGGTCCAGTGTGCTAAAGAGTGTCTTTGCTTGAGCCACCCAGGAAAAAGGTGCTGGGGACGCTGTCCCATCCAGCAAGAATTACAGCGAGATAGGACTACATAACATGAGAGAAGTTATGTACTTACCATAACGTTCCATGTTTGTAGTCCATCTCGCCTACATTCTTGGGTCTCACCCTCCTTCCCCCTTTCTGTATCCTGGAGGAACTGCTGGACTATCCATTATGCTGCCTGACCTTGTTATAGTTGTCTATCCATATGCCATGGATAGTAAAACAAAATCCTTTTTGTTTATATGTACATAGTTATTGATAGAATAATCACTGTTATGTATTTAGTTACTTTCTTGCAAACAAGATCTGGGGAATTGCCATAGTGCACCATGGGATAGGGGATAGCCTCGAGCCAATAAAAGCTCTGTCAGAGCTGATGTTTGGCTCTGAACCCATCCAGCAAGAATGTAGGGGAGATGGACTACAAACATAGAATGTTTTGGTAAGTACATAACTTCTCGTTTTCTTTTGATACAACAAGTTAACACAGTTTTATATTGTCAACACAATGATGACAACCATTATTATTAGAACTGGATGAATCTGAATATGATTCTATACAGTGATGTCCTATACAGTAATTTATTGACAATGCTTGAGTATTTTATTCCAAAGGCATTGCAGTCTTGTTTTATTGAAAAAAAACACATATGTCACAAATGCCAAGCTTTGACTTGTTACCTTATTTACATAGATAAACAATTTACCATATACTGTACAGAATACACTTTCTTGTACAGATTGTTTTTGTATTTGTACATACATGGCTGTAATGTACATCAGTCCAGTTTTTAAATTTAGCATTAAACTGAAGCCTGCTAATTACATTACTTGAAACATTAAAATGCATTTTTGGTATTAACACTTTGTACCTTTATTTTAGTACCTTTTGCAGTACTGTTTACACAGTTAGTGTAAAATTGAAAGCATGCCATTCCTCCTGTAGTATTCATCATTTTATTGCAGTATTGTTTATTTGTTTTATGCTGTGAGACTTGAATGCCCTTTGGCTGTTACCTAGACTGATACACTTTGGTCTTACACATTTGCTTTTTGATTTGATAATTTTTTGTCCATTTTCAAAAACAGAAAATATTTTTATAAAGATTTTGTTGTTGCCTATACTGTCAAAGTTGTAGTAGGAATTGCTTTTACCCATTTTGAAAAGACGTTTACTGTTATTACTAGCTATTTGTACCCTCCCTTTTTGTAAAGGGACCTGCATAATTCATTTTAACTGCATACTGACTGTACTCGGTGTAGTATTTACTTGCAAACAGATTATTAATCACATGTATGCACAATTGTGACATCTTATTATCATTACCAAACAGGATTTTTGTAGACTTTTGTTCTTTTTCCTTAATGCTGTATGTGAATACTTAATAATGCTTTAGAAAAATGTAAGTCATTTGGCCTGGCAACTAGTCTTGTTTCCTTGACCTTATAAATTTCAGTACCGGTAATATTTTATGTTATGCAACATTTCTTGTAACTACCCATTCCATCGTGGAAAGATTTTAGATCACGTGCTTTTTTTTTTTTTTTTGTGCATTCCAGACGCTTAACCCATTACTCGTTTAGCACTTACTTGTACCTTCAGTCATTTCTTAATATACTTGCAACTTGATATTAGAATGCAGTTGTAATAAATATTAACTTGGCTAACTATACATAATATTGTTTTTAAATACTGTTTTTGTTTTAGGCTTTGCTATTTTTTATGCTATTATACAATTACAAAATATTGTAAGAAACAAAAGAGATATTGGCTTAACTAACACATGCTTAAAACAAATATATTTGTATGATTTACATTTACCTTTTGCTGCACTTTAGATGAAAAGAAAATACATGCATGTCAGTCTTGTGACGTCATATCTTTTCTGTGTTTAACTACTCTCATTTGAATTCTATGCCGTAGAAATGTTTTTTTATTTGAAATGGTTTGAAAAATCACCATTTAAGTGCCTTGCTATAACTGAATGAAAGTTTGTGCTGTGTACACTTAACCATTTTATAAATGTAGAATAGTACGTCGTAAATTTTTTTTCTATCAGCATAGTTAACTGCTGTTGCTTTAACTCTTTACTAACCAAATTATATTTGTTAGTATTCTGTTCTGCTGACTTTAAAGCTCTTATGCACTTCTGAAAAAGTGTTTGCATATGTTGTCTGAACTTTTTTGAACTCACTCTTACTGTCTTAGTAGTTTATTAAATATTTTTGTCTGTTCACCATGAACCTCTTCTCTGTTTTTATCTGTTTTGTAATGTGCAGTGGTTTTATGCCACTTTTGTCTAGCAAGATGTACAGAAGATTTTCTAAATAACTGACTTGACTGATATTGTAACTCTGAAATTAACATTTTACATGTGGTGACAGGACATAAAGCATCTGGTTGTTTACCATTACTTTTATGACATTGCACACAGAAAGTAGTTTCATATGACTTGCTCAATAAATGTTTACTGTCATACAAATGATGTTGCTGTTTAAGGTACCAATCAAATGTAATGCATTTACATAAAGCATTGACATCAACTTTACCTAGTAAAGTACTACATATTCTACAGTTATGTTCATACCAATCTTTAAATCCTGACCATACATGTGCTGGACTGTTATTACTGTCTACCTGAAACGTAGTCTTACACTGTACACTTTTGTGTTTTATGGCATTCATGCTGTAGAATGAGAAACAAAAAGAAAATTACCAGTTTCTGTGTGGAAGGTGGCCAAGTCTTCCATCGAGAAAGTGTGGAATGTCCCTCATTGATTCTCCAAAAAGGTGGTCAAACACAGCTGGCAGATTTAGCTGTGTGAATGTACAGGACTGTGGGACGTGCAGAGATGCACTGTTCTGCTACTGGATACTGTGCAGAAGAAGGAGGCAAACGTTTGCACTGCAACTGGACGTACTGACTGAATAAAATGAAAAAGAAGCTGTAGTTGTCACATTAAGAACCATTTGGTCCATTAACTGTGGCTCGCTATTGAAAAATTATATACTGCCTTCTGTTGTTTTCTTGCTGTTACTTGCATTTACATACATGCATACCACAGTATATTTAACTGTTTAGCACTGTCGCCTCACAGTAAGACGTTGTCCAGTTTGACTCTCAGCTAGAGCGTCTTCTGCGTGGAGACATGCGTGAATGGGCGTACCTTCGTTGAAGGTTGTGCGTTAGGGCTGGCAACTCAGCACATAAAAATCAACTGCCAGTCATTAGCGAACCGGAGTTCCGCTGTGGCAACCCCTAACCGGGAAAAGCCAAAAGACACAACAAAAAAAAAGTGTGACCAACTAGTCTTATTACTGTATTGTACTAAGTACAATAAATACACTGAGACAAACTGCTTCAGTTAATACTAGTGTCTTTGGCCAGGTTGACGTGGAAGGACCTTGATTGTTATTTAAACTACAATTATAATTGGTATTATCATTCTAATGAAGTTTCCTGTAGGGAAATGAAAGTACTCAATCCTGTTTTTTGTTAATAAACAAAGTGAAACTATATTGTGAGACTGCCTTTATTGGGTACCTGCTGTGGCTGGAGATCATTTTGGATTACTAGTTTATTCTTTCTCTGGTTTTCCATCTTTTTTGGTTACATCTCTTCACTTCATTGATGTCCTTCCAGCTACCATCTGTGCAGTTATTTTTACAGACTTTGTTTCTCAATAATATACTCCTTTACATGGATAACAATATCTAATTAAGCTATGCCATCACACTTACTACTTTCTGTTTTTCAGCATTTTATACTATTCCTAAATTAACCCTTTATATTTCATATAATTCTTACAGCTTTTTATTCAGCCTAATAATCATGCTAGGAACAGTTTTGAAAAGACAGTTGTTTGTCTGTTGTTTGTCTTTCGGCTTTTCCAGGTTAGGGGTCGCCACAGCGGAACTCTGGTCCACTAATGATTGGCAGTTTTTTCTATGGTGTCGAGCTGCCAACCCGATGCCCAACCTTCAACGAAGGCACGCTCATTCAATGCATGTCTTTCGAACGCCCACTCGACCGCAGGGAGGACATGCAGACTCCACACAGAAGGCACTCCCAACCCAAGCCTAGAATTGAACGGAAGAACCTCTTGCTGTGAGGCAACAATGCTACCACTGCACCACCGCAGTTTAGTCGCTGCACCACCGTGGTTTAGTAGTTTTGAAAAGACAGTGAATACTATTATTCCTTCACCACCCTCCTGTATGGTTCACTCATATTCACAAACCTTAGAAAATCAGACCTCAGCAACCTTGAAGCATGCTACAACAAGATTGCTAAATATGCCACTAATCCTCCACACAAATCTCACCACTGTGCAGCTCTCTCACAGTTAGACTGGCTAGAGCTCCCCAACCTTTTATTAATTAATCAGCTAACCTTGACCCACAAAATAATCTATCATCCCAGCAACTGCCCTGCGCTCTCCTACTGAGTTCAACCTAGTAACAATCTTAGAACTCCTAAATCTTCAGACAAACTGTTACTCAAGGTTGCCAACTCCCAAAACAGTCATGGCAGTTCCCTCTATTCACACAACATAGCCAAACTCTGGAACACTCTTTCAGAGACAATAACAAAAAACCTTAACCACAGTCACTTCAAATCACTCCTAAAGGAATACCTGACTAATCATTGGCTATGCTCTTGCCACTCTCCAGGATAATTAATAACTTCTATTATTGTTCTCAGCATTACTGCTATCATCTGTGTATTAATTTTGCTTATTATAGAAGTTTTTCCAGTACTTGTATTGTGCAATTGCTTGTTTCTGTACTGTTGCTTGTATTGTTCTATAGCTTGTGCTATGCTATTGTCTGGATCGTATTTTGTTGCAAAATTTGTTTTTAATAATACTGTGGAGCTTTTCTCCCCGGGTCTCTGCTGAAAACGGGACCCCAGCTCAGTTGGACACTGCCTGGTAAACAAATGTAATAAATAAATAAAATAAATAAATACATAAAAATTCCTGCCTTGGAAAGCAGCCTTTTTAGTTGCTATTACTTCTGCTAAAAGGATTTCTGAACTCCAGGCTCTTTCATCAAAAGCACCTTACATTGTTTTTCATAAAGACAGGGTTGCTTTATGAACCAGTCCTTCTTTCCTACCAAAAGTGGCTTCTAAATCAAATGTAAATCAAACCATTCATTTATGTCTTCTTTACAAAATTGTTCTAACAAGGGAGACTACATACTACAGCTTTTAGATGTGCATAGACAACTATGTTTCTACTTACATAGATCAAAATATTTCAGAAAAACGGGCCAGCTGTTTGTCTGTTTTTCATCTTGTCAACTGGGTTCACCAATTTCTAAAGTTACATTGGCCAAATGGATAACTAATTGCGTTTCCTGGATATATTCTCAGTAAGGCCTGTCCCTATGAAAACCACCTAAGGCCCATTCAACAAGATCCATGGGCACCTCATCTGACTTATGGTGTAGAACTCACATTGATGATATTTGTGCAGCAGCCACCTGGTCTAATGCTCATACCTTTATTACTCATTACAAATTGGACATAATTTCCATAAGCAGAGATGCTTTTGGTTCATCAGTTCTCAGGTATATCCTTCCATGGGGGCCACCCAAGATTTACATAGTTGGAGACTCTGTCCTATATGTTGATGAATAATGAAAAGGACAACATCAGATATTAAATTTATGCACTCACCATAATTAAGCATCTGTGTTGTCCATTTTCATTCCTCTCTCAACTCCCCTTCTTCCTTCCCCCTTCCTGTAAATTTCTGGAGTGAGCTGATGGACTTTTGGAACCTGTAGTTCCAGGTTTGAGTCCTGGTTTAATTCTTCTTCTTCTCTAGTATTATATAATGAAACTTTTAAGGCAGCAAACTCAATTTGAGGTATTGGGGAGGGACTAGGGAATTATGGGTAGAGGGAGGAGCTCGAGAGTTGGATCTGAAATCTATAAAATGTGGCCAAGTTGGATCCAAGGTCGGATCCATAATGCATACATTGAGGAAGAATAAAAATGGACAGCACAGATGCCTAGTTATGTGAGTACATAACTTTAAATGTTATGTTGTCCTATCTCGCCTTCATTCTATGCTGGTTGGGTTCGGAACCGAGTATCAGTTCCGACTTGGCCTAATACAAAAGCTTGAGAGCTTCCACTGGCTTGAGGCTATGGTCTATCCCATGATACTCCGGGATCATAACCCAGATCTCATTTGCCGCTCAAGCAGATCGGGTGTCTTCTGGCTGGCTCTTGGCTAAGTTGGATAATTCTAATACTTTTTGATATTTTTTGTGGTATAGTTAGATACTTTTAGTAGTTAAACTTTCTTTTTTAACATTATCTTATTGTCTAGAGTGTTTGATCTGTGCTACTCCTTCTCTTCTTGCTGTTGGCCATCGTTGTCTCCCCTCAAGAAACTCATTTACGTTAGAGGGCTTCTAGCAGCCCGTTTAACTTAGAGGGTTTTTTGCCTCTCCTGTTTTCCCTTCTTGTCACGAGGAGAATCTGTTATTTCTCCTCTGTGTGTATTGTGCGTTATTTTTATCAAAAAAAAAGGTTTTCTGCAGTTTTAAGATAGTGCGGTTTTTGATTTGTTATTGGTAGTTTGTTAAGTGTTGTTTTAAATGAGAGTTTCTTCCTTTGAGTTTATAATACAGTCCTTGTTGGATATTATCTTTTTTGGGCAGTTATATTTTGTGAGGTAACAAAATGGAATTTTTATAGCTATTGATTATATATATATATATATATATATATATATATATATATGTATATATATATATATATATATATATATATATATACACACACACACACACACACACACACACACACACACCTTTTTATCTGTTGCTGGTGTGTTTACAGTTGCTAGTCATGTCTAAAGAACATAAAGAACACAAACAGTCTGGATTTAAAAAGTGCAACCAATGTAGCCAAAAAATGTCTCTCACTGATGGGCACACCAGTTGTGTTTATTGCTTGGGTGCCCTCCATTTACAAGAATCCTGTGCATTCTGTCATGCCTTTAGCAGCAGGGTTTTATTAGAGTGCAAAAACAAGCTGATTGTTTGGGGTCTGCTGAAAATCCCTTTTTCAGAGGCCTTGGAAGCGTCGCAAAGGTCCAAACATTCTTCTGGATCCCCTTCTTCTTCAAAATCGGAGAAGGTGGAAAAGAGATGCTTAGCCTCAGATCAGGCTATGGAACCTCCTAAAAAAGTTGCTAAGCCTACCCTGTCGGAACCAAGGGCTCTTGGCTCCGAAAAGTCTGTGTCTTTGGTTCCATCCAGGACTACAGAACCAAAAGAGATTCAGGTCAAGAGTCAGTCCCCAGTGTTGGAGCTGATTACTCTGACCCTGAGATCCCCACTCTTGGAAAGAGCAAGGTCACCTACGTTATCCTGCCATTCCTCCAGGAGCCTATCTGATGAAGATGTGGAGTGGGTGGTGAGAAGACTCCTTTGTACATCAGCGCTGGCAAAAATACTGTCAAATCCGACCCATAAGGAACTGGAGCCGACTAAGGCTGCTGAGGTTTCTGAAAGAGTTTCCTTTCAGCTGTCCACCCTAAACTCCATGGTCAACACCTCTATGCAGCTGATTTCATATGCAGCCGATGGAGCGAGTCGGGCAGCAGCTACAGGAATTTCCTTAAGGAGACATTCCTGGATGCGTCTATGTAACTTCACTGAACCCTTCAAGTCTTCTTTCACAAATGCCCCTTTTGATGGCTCGTCATTATTCAGGCCCAAAGTTACAGAGACCTTGACCGGTGCGAACAGGAGGGAAAGACAGAGACTTCCTATACTCTGGAACAAGCTACCCATCTATGTCAAGCAAAGTTCTTCATTAGCACTCTTCAAGAAAAATCTTGATGAGTGGATGGGAAATAGGAAATACACCTGGGGATCACTTCTGTGTCTCTGCTGGACAGTGGCACAGGAAAATAACTTTCTTGGATGGTGTAAGCTATGGTACCTTGCTGGCTAGGCTTACGTAGGCCCTTGGGCCGATAGCCTAGTATCTACCTATGAACCTGTAAGACTCTGTCTGCCATGGGGGTCCATTTTTCCACGCTCACCAGACCTTATCCTAAAGGTCAGAGAGGATGGAAAATGTGGTTCTGCAAATCCCAGACATTTTTTCCCGATGCACGTGGTGAATCTTCTCCCAGAAACAGAGGGGGAAGTAACAATGGAAGACGCCAACCTCAGGGCATAGGGGGTCCACAGAATCAAGGTGACAGGGATTCTTTCCCCTGGGAGGCCTTTTCAGCACTCCTGAGTGGAGGCCCATCTGTCTGTCTCTGGAGGCAGTTGGGGGATGCTTATCTTTGTACCCAAACACCTGGCTAGATATCACATAAGACAAATGGATACAAACAATCATATTCAGAGGTTATTACATACCCTTTCCACTCCCCCCTTGGAAAACCAATCTGTCCCAGATATTCCATCCAAAGGGACCAAGCAACAACAGTAATACAGAAGTTGCTAAAAAAAAGAGTCATCCAAAATGTCCTTGCAGACCATCAAGGATCCGGAACTTACTCAAGGTTCTTTTTAGTTCCGAAAAAGACAGGGGACTGGAGATCCATTTTGGATCTCAGCAGATTAAACAAATCCATCAAGAAATCAAAGTTCTGGATGGTGACACTGCAGTCAGTCCTCCCCTTTCTGGGGAAAAATGATTGGATGTGCTTGATAGATCTCCAGGATGGGTACTACCACATAAAAATGGACAGGTAATCCAGGAGACACCTACGATTTCAGCTAGGAGACAGTCATTACCAGTTTCTAGCTTTGCCCTTTGGTCTCACTACAGCCCCCAGAGTGTTCACCAAATGCATGGCAGTAGTCATGGCTCACTTGAGACATCTAGGATTCCGTGTGTTTCCATACCTAGACAACTGACTGCCACCATCAAGGGTCTACTAGAACATGCAAGGGACGAAACCATACATCTCTGTACCAAGCTAGGCATTACAGTACATTTCAAAAAATCTGCCTTGTTGCCTTCACAGCATCTTAGATTTTTAGGTGCAGATTTAGACTCAAAAAAAATGATGCAAGACTAACACCCAAAAGAATTCAGTCCCTAGATCATCAAATCAGGAAGTTAATATCCAAAAGGAAAGTTCAAGCAAAGACTGTCTTGCAGGTTCTGGGCACCATGGCAGCTAGTGAGGTTACATATGCTTATCCTTCATTGGCTACTTTTCTCACAATGGTCCATACAGGATCTGCCACTGTCACACAAGATCATTATTACAGAATCATGCAGAATGGACCTGGAGTGGTGGCTTCATATGACTCAGTTGTCCACGGGATGCCCTTTAATTTTTCCGCAGCCTACGGCCACACTGAACACGGAAGCTTCCCAGATAGGGTGGGGGGTGCATTATCTGGGAAGGACTGTCCAAGGCATCTGGCAGGAACATGAGAACCACTTGCATATCAATGTCCTAGAGATGAAAGCTGTGCTCTATGCATTGTGAGCATTCCAGGACTCTCTGCCAACAGGAACCATTGCAATTCAGACAAACAACATGTCAGTGGTGTGGTATATAAACAAACAAGGAGGGACCAAATTTTACCCCCTGTGTGGAGAAGCACAACGGGTATGACAATGGGCTGTCTCTTCTCAATGTTTTCTGACTGCAACGCACATCCCGGGGAAATCCAGTGTGATAGCAAACAAACTCAGCAGAGCAATTCTAATGCCTCACGAGTGGTCCCTGAAACAAGAGGTTGCGGACAGGATTTTCTGCAAATGGCGACAGCCCTGCTGTGATATATTCACCACATCCATAAATGCCAAGTGCAGCAGCTACTTTGCACTGATCCCCCCCCCCCGGGGAAGTCATCCAGGGATGTGCTCATCCATGATTGACCCCCGGGGGTACTTTACTCCTTCCCTCCCTTTCCCCTGATACCGAAGGTCCTTCAGAAAGCCAACATGTTGAGAAGTACCTTGATTCTCATAGCACTATACTGGCCTCGACAGATTTGGTTCCCTTTCTCATATTCCATCTCCTCGAGGAACTGTGGATCTTGGACCCAGTTCCAGACCTTCTGACCCATTAGTCGGGAAAGTTCCATCCATTAAGACCATGAATTTGACAGCATGGCTGCTCCAGTTCCACAAATAGCCAGGCTCCATGACATCTCCTCTGCAGTTAAATACATATTGATTTCTTCGCATAAACCACAGGAAGCTTTATTCTAACAAATGGAAAAGATTTTCTCACTGGACCTACAAAAACAATATGGATCCCTTTACGACCACCATTTCAGCAGTGCTACAATTTCTCGCTAAACTTTTTAATCTAGGTGCAGCTGCATCTACAGTTAGGGTCCAGCTAGCTGCTATTTCTAATTTTCACAGTGGGGAAAGGGGCCTAAAAATCATGTCCCACAATCTTTGTAAGGCCTTTCTAAAAGGGAAATTCCTGCTGAAACCTCCAGTCAGAGAAACCCCAGCACCATGGGATCTAAACTTTGCTCTGTCCTCCTTAATTTCATCCCCTTTTGAACTTGCTTCATCCTGCGACTTGTAATTTTTGTCATGGAAGACACTTTTCTTGGTGGCCATTACATCTGCTAGACTGGTATCTGAACTCCAAGCTTTATCTGTGCGTCCTCCCTACATAATTTTTCACAAAGATAGAGTCTCCTTATGCACTAATCTTTCCTTCCTCCCAAAAGTGTGATCAGAGGCCAATCAAAACCAGTCTGTTGAACTGCCAGGGTTCTTCCCAAATTATGGCAAGAGGGTAGAATATAAATTACACCAATTGGATGTGCATAGACAGTTGCACTTCTATATGCATAGAACCAAAGACTTTAGAAAATCGGATCAATTATTTGCGTCATTTTCAGAAAAGAGGAAAGGATTGTCAGTTTCTAAAGTAACACTCTCAAAATGGCTTACAGACTATTTCATTAACAAACATTTCACAAAACAGGCAATTACCAGGCAAGGTGAGGGGCCATTCTACAAGAGCTATTGCTGCTTCCTCTGCCTTCCATGCTAGACTCCCTTTGGATTCGATTTGGGCATCGGCCACATGGGTAAGGCCTCATACCTTTATCACTCATTAAAAAGTGGACATGGCCTCCCGGAACAGGGCTTCCTTTGGTTCCACTGTTCTGAAGAGTTTATTCCCATGAGCCACCCAAGAAAGAAGGTGCTAGGGATGCTGTCCCAACCAGCGTAGAATGACGGTGAGATAGGACAACATAACATTAAGAAGTTATGTACTCACCATAACGTTCCATGTTTGTTGTCCATCTCACCTTCATTCTTGCATCCCATCCTCCTTTGCTCCTGGAAGATCGGGCGGATTATTATCTCTATATTTGATTTATGGAGTCTCTGTTTCTCTTCTGGGTTTATTTAGATAGATTGTTATTGTCATGTGTTATTTATGCTTTCTCTTGCAAACAAGATCTGGGTTATTATCCCAGAGCATCAAGGGAGAGAGCATAGCCTCGAGCCAGTGGAAGCTCTCAAGCTTTTGTATTAGGCCAAGTCGAAATCTATACTCGGTTCCAAACCCAACCAGCATAGAATGAAGGTGAAATGGACAACAAACATGGAATGTTATGGTGAGTACATAACTTCTTATTTTTGTCAGCTTTGGGGACTATTTTTGTCACAGCCTGCAATTTCCATTGCAGTCAGTCTGCCGCCCTAAAACACAAATAGATTGCATAAGTTCCTCAGTCTTTCAAGTTTTTATAAACTAGCCTCAGACTTGATCCAGAAGCTGTAGCTGTAGTGAACCTAGCTGCGGCTAAACACTATTGTCAATTCTAATTTCTCTCCTTCTGATAAAGATAGGAAAGTTTTTAAGTCTGGGAAAAATGTGTATTTTTTGCAACTTCAGTTTTTAGAATTTTAAACTCTCAGGCTCATATATGGAAAGTTATTCTCACTAAGTGTGAAAATATGGGGAATGTTTTGTCATCAGTTTCCTCTTATGAGTAAAAATCTGCATTGTGTAGTTTAATTTCTTCTCTTTCTCAAATCATTGTTTAAAATGTGTTTGACTCTGTAGACACTGCTTCCTAGACTGCTGCCACTGGAACTGTTTTAAGGAGGTTTGCTTGGCTGCACTCTCAGAATACCCTTAGAAGATGTCAAAAATGAAATTTTGAATTCTCCTCTGGATAGAGATTTAGGTTTTGGCCCTTCTGCGGTGAAAGTTATCAAAACATGTGATGAAAGGGTAAAGATTATTCAGTGAATCTCTCAGCTTTTTCAGCCCTCCTTGTTTACATTGGGTTCCTATTACATTATTGAATTGCTGAAACTTCGCAACTGTAAACATCGAACACAGTTAATCAAAGTTTCAACAATTCAAACTAAAAAGAAAAAAAAGGTCAACAGTTAAATAACTGTTGTAATCAGGGGGGCAAACCCCCCTGCATCCCCCACATGGGGGGCTGCACCCCCACACCCCCCACTCTTTAAATATACCAACTCTGAGATTGCACTACAGTGTAGTAAAGGGAAATATTCCCTTTCTGCACTATAGTGCGATCTCGAAGTTGGTATATTTAAAAAGCGGGGGGTGTGGGGGGTGCAGGGGGGGGGGCCTTTCACCCTGCTTACAACAGTTGATTTATGTTGTTTGTATTTTTTTTTTACGTATTCAAAATTATGAAACATCAAACATACAAGTTCGATCTTGTAGTGTTCGATGTTTCATGATTTCGATAACGTAATAGGAACCCGTTTACATTTGCAAAGAGATTCCCTTCTCCCTCATCTAACTTTGGCAAAAAAAAACAAAAACAAAGCAGACAGTCTAAGTGGGTTCAGGCATGTAGGCAATGAGACATTTCCTTGTGGTACCTTTGGTTGGAGACACATGGCAGAAGTGACATTCACTTGCAGAGAAATATGACTGTTGAAAATTCCTTGTGGGCAAAGAGAAGAATGCAGTTCCATGCCCACAACTTCAATAACCAAATGTACATGGGGAAAATAATGTACATGGCCCCCAAGGTAATATGTGACAGCAGGCAGTATGGCAGACAGCAGCAGCAGGCTGGCCAGTAGGCATGTCAGTGGGAGTAAAAATAGAGTGCACAATGGGTAGTGCCTTTATAATTGGGGTGTGTGGACCTCTACCCCTTCACACTTTCTAGGGAATGTTATATGAAATGCATACTGGAGCATAAATGTAACTGCAGTAGCATGCAAAATGTCCTCAATGCCGTAACACACCTTTACATGTTGCAGTTACATAGACATGTACTGTACACCTTCTCCTCAGATGGAAGAAAGGTTTTATTCAAGAATGACTCTGGTGACAAAGAAAAAAGACCGTTGGAGACCAGTTTTAGATCTTTCATTTTGAACCAATTTGTGAACATGCCCAAGTTTAAAATGCTTTTACTTCACAACCTGTTAGGTGTTCGTCCTCATTTCAGTTTCTTAGAAACCTTATATTTAAAAGATGCATATCATCACATTACTATTCATCCAGATTTCAGAAGTTTGTTAAGGTTTGGGTAGTTAGGCAGCATAGGATGGTGGTTTGTAGGATGACATTGGTGATCAAGAAGAGGAGGAGGAGTGTGAGGGCAACACCAAGGATCAAATGGTGGAAATTGAAAAAGGGTAATTGTGAGGTGGAGTTCAGGGATGAGTTAAGACAGGCACTGGGTGGCAGTGAAGAGTTACCAAATAGCTGGGTAACTACAGCAGAGCTAGTAAGGGAGACGGCTAGAAAGGTGCTTGGTATCACATCAGGACAGAGGAAGGACGACAAGGAGGCATGGTGGTGAAATGAGGAAGTACAGAAGAGTATACAGGCAAAGAGGTTGGCAAAGAAGTAGTGGGATTGTCAGAGAGATGAAGAAAGTTGACAGAAGTATAACGAGATGAGGTGCATGGCAAAGAGAGAGGTGGCGAAGGCTAAGGATAAGGCATATGAAGAGTTGTATGAAAGGTTGGACACTAAGGAGGGAGAAAAGGGCCTGTACCGATTGGCTAGACAGAGGGACCAAGCAAGGAAAGATATGCAGCAGGTAAAGGTGATAAAGGATAATGAGGGAAACATACTCACAAGCGAGGAGAGTGTGTTGAGGAGATGGAAAGAGTACTTTGAGGGGTTGATGAATGAAGAGAATGAGAGGGAGAGAAGGTTGGATGATGTAGGGATAGTGAATCATGAAGTACAATGGATTAGCAAGGAAGAAGTAAGGATAGCTATGAAGAGAATGAAGAATGGAAAGGCTGTTGGCCCAGATGACATACCTGTGGAAGCATGGAGGTGTTTAGGTGAAATGGCAGTGGAGTTTTTAACCAGATTGTTTAATGAAATCTTAGAAAGTGAGAGGATGCCTGAAGAATGGAGAAAAAGTGTTTTGGTACCGATTTGTAAGAATAAGGGTGATGTGCAGAGCTGTAGTAACTACAGAGGGATTAAATTGATCAGTCACAGCATGAAGTTATGGGAAAGAGTAGTGGAAGCTAGGTTAAGAAGGGACATGATGATTAGTGAACAGCAGTATGGTTTCATGCTGGGAAAGAGCACTACAGATGCGATGTTTGCTCTGAGAGTGTTGATGGCGAAGTACAGAGAATGTCAGAAGGAGTTGCATTGTGTTTTTGTAGACTTAGAGAAAGCATATGACAGGGTGCTTAGAGAGGAGTTATGGTATTGTGTGAGGAAGTCAGGAGTGTCAGAGAAGTATGTAAGAGTGGTACAGGATATGTACGAGGGTAGTGTGACAGCAGTGAGGTCTCCGGTGGGAGTGATGGATGCATTTAAGGTGGAGGTGGGGTTACATCAAGGATCAGCTCTGAGCCCTGTCTTATTTGCAATGGTGATGGACAGGTTGACAGACGAGATCAGACAGGAGTCCCCATGGACTATGATGTTTGCAGATGACATTGTGATCTGTAGTGAGAGTAGAGAACAAGTGGAGGAGAACCTGGAGAGATGGAGATATGCTCTAGAGAGAAGAGGAATGAAGGTCAGCAGGACTAAGACAGAATATATGTGTGTGAATGAGAGGGAGGATAGAAGAATGGTGAGGATGCAAGGAGTAGAGGTGGCGAAGGTGGATGAGTTTAAATACTTGGGGTCAATAGTTCAGAGTAACTTTGAGTGTGGAAGAGAGGTGAAGAAGAGAGTACAGGCAGGATGGAGTGGGTGGAGAAGAGTGTCAGGAGTGATTTGTGGCAGACGAGTACCTGTAAGAGTGAAAGGGTAGGTCTACAAGAGGGTAGTGAGACCAGCTATGTTATATGGGTTGGAGACAGTGGCATTGACAAAAAGGCGGTAGTTTGAGCTGGATGTGGCAGAGTTAAAGATGTTAAGATTTGCACTGGGTGTGATGAGGGTGAACAGGATTAGGAATAAGTATATTAGAGGGTCATCCCAGGTTGGAAGGTTTGGAGACAAAGCCAGAGAGGCAAGATTACGTTGGTTTGGACATGAGCTGAGGAGGGGTGCTGAGTTTATTGGGAAAAATGCTAAGGATGAAGCTATCAGGTAACAGGAAAAGAGGAAGGCCTAAGATAAGGTTTATGGATGTGGAGAGAGAGGACATGCAGGTGGTTGGTTTGACAGAGCAAGATGGGAACAGCCGAAAGAGGATGATGATGATGTTAAGGTTTGGGTGCCCGGATCACATTAACAGTTCTCTGTCTTACCATTTGGGCTATCCACTGGTCCAAGACTGTTCACAAAGTTTCTGTCTCCTGTAATATCCCACTGCAGGCTGCAGGATATTCACATTTTTCCATGTTTAGATGACTTGTTCATCTTTGCAGATTCTTTTTGAAACTGTCAAGTATCTCTCTCTCTCTCTCTCTCTTGGGGCAGAGATCTCCTACAGAGTTTGGGATTCCAAATGAACATTCAAAAGTATTCTGTGATTCACAGGATTGTTTGTCTGGTGTGCCTACTGGACACTTCAATACAAAGAGCTTGTCTTCCATAGGAAAAAAAAGATCTTTATCTACATCTATTTCTGAGGTTTTTCCAGACAGACTTCTGTCTCTGTGAGGGAATTCCTTAGGATTTTGAGTCTCATGAGTTCCATGATTCTCATGATACCTTTTGCAAGAAGACTCCACATGAGAAAGATACAATGGTATCTGAAATCTCTTTGGTCCCAGCATCAGTACCCATCAACTTTTCAAATTCCAATTCTTGCATTTGTAGAAAGGGAATTTGTGGCAGAGACATCAAAACTTTCTGAATCCAGGTCTCCCATTCTCCTTTCCTGCTCAAGCCAGTCACAACAGACATTTTAGACTTTTGTCAGAGAGCAGTGCCAATGGGCATAAAAGTGCGGAGCACTTGGCACAAAAAAAACCAGACCAAATCACTTAAACATAAACATAAAAGAGATGCTCACTCTTATAAATGCTCACAACACACTGAACCATCTGTGGTCCCAGGGACCTCTTCAAGTGTTGTCAGAAAACACTACAGTCATGTGGTATGTAAACAATCAGGGGGTACAGATCTTAACTTTCTATGCAGACTAGCCATGTTAGTTTCAGATATAGCTTTACAGCACAACCTCACTCTACCGGCATCTTACATTCTGTCAGAGCAAAATTATGTGGCAGAACAAGGGTAGACCCTCACAAATGGAAGTCGAGTCTGGGATTCTTCAAAGATTTAATCCATCTGTGAGGAATTCCTCAGGTAGACCTTTTTGCCTCCTATCAAAGCAATCAACTGGCAATATTCTGTTTTGGAACTCCTTGCAAGAAGGCCTTTAAGACAGATGCCTTTTCTTTTTCTTGGACAGGAATGTTCCTTTATGCTTTACAAAACTTTGACTATTTTTAGGTGTGCTTTTCTGAAAATTCTGAAGGAGTCCCTGAAAGATCATTGTGGTGACTCCCTTTTGGCTCTGGCAACAGTGGTTCTCCCTTCTTATGGAATTGGCCAGGGGTTATTACCTCAAGCTTCCTCATAAACTGGATTTACTCACACAAGATCAGGGGGGGGGGTTGATACATCCTGACACCAAACAACTGATAGGATCTTAATACTTTTTAGAAACCTGATTTCTTAGGATGTGCAACAGGTATTAATGGAGGCAATAAAGCCTGCTACTAGAAAATGATATATTAGCAAATGGAAAAGGTTTTCTAGTTGGTGCCAACAAAAGAATCAGCATCCTTTCAGGGGTAGTGTTTTTCTGGTTTTACAGTATTTGTGTGCATTACTATCCTGTAGCCTGTCTTACTCCACATCGAGGTTAATTTCTTGGCCATCTCAGCATGTCTGCCCATGGATGCCCATCTTTTAATACCGTCTCATGAGAAAATGGTTTTGAAAGGGGTTTTGCATTTGTGGCTCTTCCTTGAAATCTTAATGTTTTAGAGAAGCTAACACTTGCTCCATTTGAACCTACTTATCTGGATGACTAGTGGTTCTTAACATGGAAAAAATTTTACTCATTACTCTGACTTTTGCAAGAAGAGTATTTGAGTTGCAAAAGCTTATAGTGGGTCAGCCTTATTTCATTTTTCACAGAGATAGGGTTTCTTTGTGGGTTAATCCTCCCTGTCAGCCTGAAGTAGAATCCAGGTTTATTGTAAGACAGTCTGTCCATCTTTTTGTCCTCTTTCCAGAACCAAGAAATGGGGTGTTAGAAAAATATGTATTAGTGTATGTATTAGTAATATGCTTAGTGCATTTAAGGTTTGAAAAGGGTTAACACATTTATTCTGTTTCACACTGCATAAATCTGTACAAACTGCAGAAGCTTTCCAATCTTGTATTGTCATGAAATATGCGCAGTTATAATCTTTGCTTATGCTCTGGAAATTTACAGGGAAGCAGATAATTTCTGCTTGTGTCAGGAAAATAATAAATAGATGTATCACTTGTATTAATGTTATGAGATTTAGACAAGGAGTTCCGCTTATGCTGTTAGAAAATACACAGCTGCAGAAGCTATTGATAATACGAACAAAGACTGCTTGAAAATATGAACTGCAATCAGCGTTTACTTGTGTCTAAGCTAGAAAAGTACATTGAAATGTAACACATGTATTAGAACTACACAATAGAAGCTTGTAGCGGGCTAAAGCCCCCAAGGTCAGGTTGTTTTTCTCAAATGTTTTTCATAAATACAGTCATGTCAGCAGAAAATCTGAGTAACATCTGCTGTAGAACAATACAGAAAGTTGTGTTTAATTACGTCAACTATAGAAAGCAACGTTTTGTAGAACAGTATAAGAAGAGCATACTTCCTGTTAGTAGTGAGGCAAAATCCTGTATTTGCATGTTTTTGTCTCCTTGCAGCAAGTAATTAAATGCCATATCTGAACCTTACATGAATTGGTCTTTGAAGTTTTTTCCTTTGACAGATTGGTCCTTCAGACCGGAAACCCTCACTTCACCTCGGATCAGACGGGCCAGGTGGCTTGAAACCGTACGGGGAAGAAACCACATCGGTTCTTCTTATTTGAAAAGCTCTCCGACTGAATTGTCATACAAAAGAGGCCAGCCACTTTCTGATCTGCGACTGAAGGACGGGTTTTCACGAACCAGGTGATCAATCATGAAGGCTCAGGTAAGGTGAATCTACTTTTTCTGTTTTAGATCAGGGACTAGATTTGTATTGTTTTTGTCAAGACTGTATTTTTACAAGTCAGGGACAGAAAAGATTACTGTCTTGTCATAGATCAGGGAAAACAGAGTAGGTAGGCAGTCATTCTGAAGAGACTATAAAAAATCCATGGTACCACGTTAAAAATAAGAGAGGTTATGTAACGATTAAAAAGGGTAGAACATAATGGGTAATTATTGCACAAAAAGACCCCAAAATCCGCAGTTAACAGAAGACGCAAAATACATGCAGTTGCAGCGCGCTGATAATATTAAATACTATTTAAAATGGGTTAATAAATATGAATTCGATGGTAAATTAGAAAAATCCTCGCTTGTCAAATTTGTCAAACAGCTCAAAACCGATTCCAAAGGTTGGGTAAAAAAGCAACGCCAGTTAGGAATTCCTCAGGCACACAGGTGGATTGAGGAGGTAAACCGTAGGGAACAAAAGAATAATAATTTAAAAACAATGTTTTTAGATAAGGAGGACAATAACTTAGTAATAGTGTTGGCCCCTCCACTTCCCTTACCAGAATACGAAGCAAGTGAACAGGTTAGTCCACCCCCACGATATCCTGTTATCACTGAAAATAGAGACATTACAAGAGCAAAACCGTTTATTAGAGATCCCATCGAGACCAGGTCTCGAACACGGGCAGGTAACTCAAAAGGAGACACTGAGTTATATCAAATGGTTAGGAATTCACGATCTATGAGTGAAGAAGAAATATGCCCACTTATAGAAGTACCTAATCCTCAGGCAGGGCAAGAAGGTCAGGATCCAACTATTCTAGTGTACAGACCCTGGACTCCAGAAGATATCCGGAAAGCCACTGAGGGAATTCCTCATCCAAAAGTTCATTTTAAAAAGTTTTCAGAAGATTTACAAGGAATGAGGCTAAGTTATAATTTAAACGGAGAAGAGGTAGAAAAAGTAGTTAGACAAATTGTGGGACCAGATTGGCACATGATTAGTGGCAACTGGAATCCCTGTGACGGTGCACACAGACCCCTTCCACATAGCAGCGCAGAGCTAGACAACAGAGTAAAAGGTCTTACAGACCGCATCTCTGAGAAATGGAAGCCTAGGGCAGACTGGACTTGCATTAATCAATGCATCCAACAAGAAGGTGAAACTGTTGACCGATATTTTGCCAGATTATTGGAGTGTTTTAATAACCACTGTGGAATGCAGGTTCCAGAAGATCAGACACAAGATTCCCCATATGAACAGCAGTTAAAGAATGCATTTTTGAAAGGCAGTATTGCACCCATAAGCAGTTTTATTACAAAACACATGGTAGGTCATGGTACAAGCAGGTTACAGTCATTACTTGAATATGCTAGGCATGCCGAAAGGCATTTTAATAGCAAAAAGCAAAAGAGAGCTCAAGTATTTTCTGTAGAAGATGGAGCAGAAGTTTATGTAGTACAGTCCGGGAAAAAGGGGCAAGAAAAATGCTCAGGGAAACAAACAATCTGATCAGCGATCAGAGGACTTTGAAGGGCGAAAGAAAAGGGGAGAATGTTTTAAATGCGGTAAAAAGAGACACTTGGCAAGGGATTGCAAGAAAAACAAGAAGGCAACCACGGAAGACAAGGAGGGTGAGGACTGACTATATGATAGTCAGGAATCACTAGAAGGGAATAGCAGAGAAAGGACAAATGAGAATGTGATAGAAGGAGTAGAGGATGTGACAGAAGAAATAGAGGAAGTGCGGGAAGTTACGGATAGTGAAGAAAATGAAATTTTGGATTTAGTTTATTGAGCCTGGAGCTCTATTTAGCAGACACAAAACCAGAAGTTACACTTTTGGTAGAAGGAAGGGAAGTCGAACTCTTGTGTGACTCAGGGGCATCACGAACCCTGATACATCCCTCCAAACTGCCAGAAAATTCAGAGTCACATGATTATATACTAGTAAAAGCAGCTAATGGACAGCTGTACCTGGAGCCTCTCTCCCGTGGCATCGCAATAACTGATCCTGTTTCAGGATTGACCCAGAAAAGCAAATTTGTTGTTTCTGCAAAATGCCCAGTAAACCTCTTGGGCAGAGACCTTATGCAGCTATTTGGAATAACAGTAGTTCCGACCATGCAGGGTATGGAAGCACAGCGAAAGATTGCTACCTTTGCAGTGCAATCGGAGGGTGAAGTGTTTTATTAGTACAGTCAGAACTTGATTACGACTGGTCCAGGGACTGTGACCGAAGAATTAATGAATATAGCCATCAGTAAGTTCCCCTCCCTTGACATTGACAAACAGCACCCGTTGCACTGTACTCTGTATTACTGTAACACACCAGGACCTGATAAAGAATATGAGCAAGAATTGTTTAAAAATCGTGCAAACAGATTGATATTACATAATCTGTACTGGGACATGGAAGGTATCAGTGTAGCCAGCTGTTCATTGCCCCAGGAGTGCTTTGCACTTTATAAATCTAATCGATTACCACATGTTAGCTTAACCAAGGACAGAAACATAGAATGGGCAAACTTAGGAGAAAAAGTTACGAGATGGGACATAATTAGAACTGTCAGAACAAGGAATACAAATACAGAGGCTGAATTGGATAACTCAGACCCACCCAGCCATGCACTGGCAGTCTAGCAAGGGCAGCTGATTAGCACTCCTATTAAAGGAGGAAGAGAATGCCTTACAGAATATACCAGAAACTCTCTGGTCAACAGGAAAGTCAGATGTAGGACTTATTCGTACAGCGGGACCAGTTACTATCACACCAAAGTCAGCATTTAGACCACAGAAAAGACAGTATCCCTTAAGAAAAGATGCAGAGGTAGGAATCTAACCTGTTATAGCAGCTTTACTTAATGAAGGGGTACTGGTGGAATCTCCCGATTCACCATGTAACACACCCTTATTTCCTGTTAAGAAAGCAAATGGAGAATGGCGTATGGTCCAAGATTTACAAGCTGTAAATGACACAGTGATACCAGGGGCACCTACAGTGCCAGACCCACACACCCTGTTGAATGATTTAAAACCTCAACAGAAATATTTTTCTGTGGTAGATATCAGCAATGCATTCTTTTCGATACCGATACACCCTGACAGCCAGTATTGGTTTGCATTCACATTTCAGGGGAAAATGTATACATATACGTGACTACTACAGGGATATTGTGAAAGTCCGACAATATTCTCACAAAAAATGGCAAGCAACTTGGTGGGATTTACCCCACCGAGAGGCAGTCAGATTTTACTTTATGTTGATGATATCCTGCTGGCGGCCCCCACCCAGCAAGATTGCAAAGAAGATACCATAGCGCTATTACAATTTTTAGCCACTGAAGGACATAAGGTAAACAAAAATAAATTGCAGCTTTGGAAAAAACAAGTCAAATATCTAGGATATGTAATATCCAAGGAGGGTAGAACATTAGATGAGGACAGAAAAGTAGCAATTTTGCAAGCACCAAAACCCACTACCAAGAAGGAAATTATGTCCTTCCTGGGTACAACTAATTTTTGCCGGAGCTGGATTCCAAACTATGCCTTGGAATCTGCACCACTGACTGACCTGATATATAAAAAGCCTATGGCAGCACAGGACTTGTTACAATGGACACCAGAAGCAGAATCTAGTTTCTGCAAACTGAAACAGTTAATAGCGTCCTCATTAGTTCTGGGATTACCAAACTATCATAAATATTTTTTCCAAACTGTAGAATGTAAGCAAGGTTATATGACATCAGTGTTAACACAACAGCACGGGGACAAGCAACGCCCCATTGCTTATTATTCATCACAACTAGACCCAGTGGTACGGTCTTTACCTCACTGTGTACAAGCAGTAGTTGCAGCTGCAATGGCAGTACAGGCTTCGGCCTCAGTAGTTTTGTTCCACCCTCTCACATTGAGAGTGCCTCATGCAGTCGCAATTATTTTACTGCAAGAGAAGGTAGCATATCTTTCCCCTGCTAGGCATCTTTCCTGTATGACTATATTGTTGAGCCAGCCTCATAAGACAATTGAATGATGCACAACTTTGAACCCTTCTACCTTGCTCCCAACCCCTGCAAATGGCACACCACACTCCTGCCTGCAGGTGATTGAGCAAAAGACACTGCCTGGAAAAGATCTCACAGATGCCCCCTTGGATGATGCCGAGGTGACATACTACGTGGATGGCTCGTGCAAAAGGGGTCCTGCAGGAGAGAACCTAGTAGGATATGCAGTAGTTTCTGATACTGAGATTATAGAAGCAAAACCTTTACCACACAACTTATTTGCACAGGTAGCAGAATTGATTGCCTTAACACGGGCATGTACCTTAGCAAAGGGTAAATGTGTGAACATTTTTACTGACGGCCAGTATGCTTTTTCTGCTGTACATGTTTTTGCGCAGCAGTGGAAAAACCGAGGAATGATAACATCTACTGGCAAACCTATTAATCATGCACAGTTTATTCTAGATCTCTTAGAATCTGTTCAGTTACCTCAGAAAGTGGCTATTTGTAAATGCACAGCTCATACCAAGCAACAGGATAGGATTTCAAAAGGTAATGTGAGAGCTGATACAGCTGCAAAGCAGGCAGCTTCAGAAGTATTTCTTTTGAATGAGGAACTACAACCCTCTGAATCATCCCTAGATTTGGCATTCCGGAAAGGATCTACAGTGACAACGATACGCACTTTGTAAACCAAACCATGCAACAGTTAAGTAAACATTTTGGTATTTCTTTAAAGAATCATTGTGCATACCATCAGCAATCTGCAGGGTTAGTTGAGAGGCATAATGGGATTTTAAAGAATAAACTAAGGAAATTAATAGCAGAAACAGAAAAGAATTGGGTGTACTGTCTGCCCCTGGCACTGTTGAGCATGAGAACAGTTCCGAATGCAAAAGGATTGACTCCTTTTGAAAAACTATTTGGAAGAGCTTATTATATACCTCAGTGGAAACCTCTCATGCCCGCAGACCAGGAAGCCGACTGTACACTAGCAGAGTATATGAGAAATTTGTTGAATTCTAAACATCTGTTGCAGTCAAATTCTGTTTCAGATAAAGAACAAACCGAGACATCGGAAGTGGCAGTGGCCCCTGGGGAGTGGATCTGGGTGAAAACAATCAAAAATAGAAACTGAACAACACCAAAGTGGGAAGGTCCATATCAGGTGCTCCTGTCGACACCTACTGCAGTCAAAATCGCAGAGTGGGCCTCGTGGATCTACCTGACGCACTGCAAACTAGTTAAGAACTTTGAACTGGACAAAAATCTTGTCACATGTCAAGAGCAAAAATGATAGAATCCAGAAAAATCCAAATAAAACTACTCGGAAGAGTTGGTGAAAACAGGAATGCAGAACAACCATTTCCTCAGAAGTATTGCATAATCATCCTGTTAACTGTACTAGTGACAATAATATTTTTGTTGTGGCCATTCCTTTTCCCAGCCACACAAACTGAACTGAATAAACGTGAAGCGTTGCTCATAGACTGGCATGCAAACTTCAACACTTACCAGGCCATCAAATATGTGTAGCTGAAACGTTCAATGTTTCGAATTGCTGGATTTGCACAGCTTTGCCGACAGCATATGGGGGGTTATTAATGTCTTCAGTCCCCCTAGGAGTCAAGGAGACCTAGGAAAACTAGATTTATGATACATCAGCTGTTACATCACAAGATAAAATAGCATTGCACTTGTCTGTTCCACAAAAAGGGACTGTGTGTTTTTATAAAAATTATACTGTTCAGGTGAGTTGGAGCAATTGCAAAGTGACTGTTCCTTATAGATGCTACAGTAAAGCTAATAACGCAGGTTCTTATTGTAATGCAAACTATGATTCATTTTTTGAATTGATGCACAAAACAATTCATGAAGAAAAACATGATTCTGTTCTTTATAAACAACTGTCTATAGTTGATAGAAAAATGTTTCATGCAGGACAAGTGTATATTCATAGTAAAGTTACTACTAAAGTAGAGGATTGTTATTTTGTATGTGGAAGGAAAGCATACAAGTGGTTACCTGAGAATTGCTCCGGCAGTTGTTTTTTGGGCTACCTGGTTCCGGCCATACGACACACGGCAGTCTTACCTTGAGGGAAAATTCGGAATGTCCGAGAAGTCATCAAGAAACCAGTCAAGAAACCTGTAAATCCAGTGGGGCAAATCGATGCGTGCTGGAAAAAACATCATTCTATAGGCGATGGACTAACACACATGGACTTGAGTGATTCTGTTATATCGTGGGCAGGCATATCACCAGCAGTGAAATCGATCTGGGAGCTGAGAAAACTGTCTAACCTTCTCGAAGTAATGAGCAATGCAACTTTTTCTGCTCTAGAATTGGTGACTGATGAACTGAATGCTATGAGAACTGTAGTGCTTCAAAACCACATGGCTCTCGACTTCACCCTAGCGACAAGAGGCGGTATTTGCGCTTTAATCCAGGAAGAGTACTGTTTGTATATTCCTCACCATACACACGAGATAAACAATCACCTTGAGGTAATTCAGCAAGTGTCGGACATGACCAAACCAGGACCAAACCCACTGATGGACTTTTTCCAGAAATGGTTTCGGGGGGTGGGGTACTATCCTAATGAATATCCTGATTGCCATTTGTGTAGGAATGATCCTACTGGGAGTATGTGTTTGCTGTGGCATCCCCTGCATGAAAAGACTGATCAAAGACCTTATAGACATGTCAGTTTCAGAAACCTTATATCAAGGTGCTGAGTTTGAAGAACTGTTAAAAAATTGAAAATGCTTTCATAAGTTTAAACTGAATGACTCTCTTAACTGCAAATCCTGAGTAGGAAGAGGTTAGGGGAAGAAAAACTGTTTATGCTTATTTTGAAAGTAGAATAAAGTTTTAAAAGGGGGGCAATGTTAGAAAAATATGTATTAGTGTATGTATTTGTTAGAAAAATATGTACTTAAACATATATGTAGTGCAAAGTTTAGAAACAGTATAATATGTAATGCATTTGATTCTATTTAACAATATGGCAGTAGAAATGATCTTGCATGTAATTGCTTGAAACTTAGCTGCAGTGTGGTTAACCTCTGACCCTGGCAGTAGCTAGCTCAGCAGGCTTATGTCTTTCAGCAATTATTATCTGCTGGGTTAGAGAGAAATAAATATGTATGCATATATATCTTTCTTCCTTCCACCGAAAAGGATGGCCTTGTGAGCTCTATCGAAGATAGAGTACAGCTGCTTACCAGAGAGACAAAGGAACGTATTAAGAAATGAACTGACTATTGTATTCGAACTGGCCTGGAACCTTGAAAGAAGCAACATTTACAGAAAGACATTGTAATTGACCAGGTGCCTTGCAAGGCTGTGTTATTCTCATGGGAAAGTTTTTAAAAAGCATTACCTCAGCACCTTCTTATGAATGGAATATTGTAGACTGTAATGATGTAAGTGCCCTGTGACTGACCACGTCAGTAAGGTGGGCGCAGCTTGAATGTATAGTGTATTTAAAGAAGTTTATTTCCTGAATGTAATCAGTCAAAACTCTATACTTGTTTTGTATAGTTTTTTGCCTCCTAATGTACATTAGTAAAGAAACGTTATTTGAACCTGAGCATCCTGTGTTATTGACTGTCATTTTGAAAAGCCTAATGATTTTTACAGTCTGATTTTAACAATTTATTTGACATTTTGGTCCTTCTTAGCCAGAATTCCCTTGGTAAGCTACAGGTCAGAGTGCATGGGTGGTAATAAATCTGCGCAGGAGAAGCTGCCAAAATGGTTCTTCTTGAGTGAAAAGACCTCCGACTGAATTGTTGTGTGTAAAGAGGCTGTCCACTTTCTGATCTGTGGCTGAAAAGCGGAAAACTGGATCCCAAGAAGAAAACGTGCAGTCATAAATGGGAGGCTCAGGTAAGGAGAGTTTCCCTCTTTGTCTTTGTTTTAGATCAGGGACCAGGTTACACTGTACTGTTGTTAAGATTTGTGATAGCAGGTCGGGAACGTATTGAAGTACTGTATGTTTGGTCATAGATCAGGGAAAAAAACAAAGCAAAGCAAACAGTCATTCTAGACACTACTGTGGATACAGGGAAGAAGATACCACGTGGTACGGGAAAAGGGTTACGTAACAGTCTTTTTAAGACATGGGAAATCAGTGCACTAAGAGATCGCGAGATCCGCCTTTGACGGATGATGCGAAATATATGCAATTGCAGAGAGCAGATAATGTGAGATATTTTGCAAAATGGGTTAATAAATATGAATTTGATGGTAAATTAGACAAAGTTTCGTTAGTGAAACTTTTGAAACAGTTAAAATCTGACGCAGAAGGTCAGGCGAAAAAACAGCGACAGTTGGGTATTCCTCAAGCACACAGGTGGATTGAGGAAGTAAACCGAAGGGAACAGAAGGTTAAAAATGCGAAAGCATTATTCTTAGATAAAGAAGATAATAATACAGTAGTAGCGACGGCCCCTCCCCCTCCACCCCCTCCAATACTTTACCCAGGATATGAAGCGGGAGGACAGGCCGGTCCCCCCCCACGTTATCCTGAGGCAACAGGGGCATTAAAACAACCATTTGTAAGAGAACCTATTGAGACCAGATCCCGAACACGTAAAACACTTAGGGACACTCAGTTGAGGGATTCACTAGAAGAGAGTGAGGAAATCTGTCCATTAATTGAAGTACCGAACCCTCAGGCAGGACAGGAAGGCCAGGACCCAACCCTCTTAGTATATAGACCATGGACACCGGAAGATATCCGGAAGGCTACAGAGGGAATTCCCCATCCGAAAATTAATCATGAAAAGTTTATACAAGATTTACAAGGTATGCGATTGAGTTACCACTTAAATGGGGAAGAAGTAGAGAAAGTTATTAGACAAATTATAGGTCCAGACTGGCACATGGTTTGTGGGACCTGGAGTGCGCGTGACGCGCAACTTAAACCCCTCCTACATAGTGACGCAGAATTAGACACTAGGTTGAAGGGTCTTACGGACCGAATTACTGAAAAATGGAAACCTAGAGCAGATTGGACCTGTATTAATCAGTGCATACAACAAGATAATGAAACTGTGGATGGGTACTATGGTAGATTATTAGAATGTTTCAATAACCATAGTGGTATGCCTATTCCTGAAAGCCAGAAAAATGATAGCTCATATGAACAACAATTGAAAAATGCATTTTTGAAAGGTTGCATTGCCCCTATCAGTAGCTTTATTACAAAGCATATGATAGATCATCGAACGAGTAGGCTACAAGCCTTACTGGAGTATGCTAGGCATGCTGAAAGACACTTTAACAGTAAGAAGAAAAAGAAGACGCAGGTCTTCACAGCTGAAGACGGAGCAGAAGTCTTTGTAGTGCAGTCAGGTAAAAAGGGTAGGAGAAACACTCAGAGCAATAAGCGCTCTGACAGAGACTCAGAGGTTTTTGAGGAAAGAAAGAGGAAAGGTGAGTGCTTCAAGTGCGGGAAGAAGGGACATTTAGCAAGGGATTGCAGATCGAATAAAAAAACGTCTACGGAAGGGAAGGATAGGAGTGATGAGGATTGACTATATGATAGTCATAACATTCAACAGTCATCAGGAGAGAGTAATGGGCAGGGAGAAAATGTAAATACAGTAGTAGGAATAGAGGAAGTGCAAGTAGATAATGAGGAAAGTGAAGTTTTAGATTTAGCCTTATTGAGCTTGGAGCTCTATTTGGTGGACACAAAACCGGAAGTTACACTTCTGGTGGAGGGGAGGGAAGTGAGATTTTTGTGTGATTCAGGAGCATCACGGACTTTGATACATCCTTCAAAGTTACCGGAACACTCTGAATCACCTGACTACATATTAGTGAAAGCAGCAAACGGACAGCTATACAGGGAACCACTTTCCCATGATATAGCAATAACTGACCCTGTTTCAGGTATGACCCAGAGAAGTAAGATAGTACTTTCTGCAAAATGTCCAGTGAATTTACTGGGAAGAGACCTTATGCAGCTTTTTGGCATAGCAGTAGTTCCTACCATGAAGGGTATGGAGGCACAAAGGCAAATGGATACTTTTGTGGTGCGATCGGAGGGTGAAGCCTATTATTGGTACAGCCAGGACCTAGTTACGACTGGTCCAGGGGCAGTGACCGAAGAACTGATGAACGTAGCCATCAGTAAGGTACCCTCCCTTCACATTGATCAACAACATTTGTTACATTGTACTCTGTACTATTGTAGTACACCAGGACCTGATAAGGAATATGAGGAAAAATTGTTCAGAAATCCTGCAAATAGGCTAGTATTACGAACTTTGTACTGGGATACTGAGGGTAATAGTGTGGTGAGTTGTTCATTACCTCAGGAATTCACGGGACTATATAAGTCCAACTGGCTACCACATGTCAGTTTAACCAAACATAAAAATGTCAGATGGGTAGACCTAGGTGAAAAAGTGACAAGATGGGAAAGGCAAACCGACTTAGAATTGTCAGAACAAGGAATACAAAAGCAAAAACTGAATTGGTTAATGCAAGCACGTCCAGCTGTACACTTACAGCAAAGTGAGGACAGCTGATTGATGTTCTTACTAGAAGAAGAAGAAAAAGCCTTGTGTGATATACCAAGCACTCTTTGGTCAACAGGGAAATCAGATGTAGGGCTTATTCGGACAGCGGGTCCAGTAACTATCACACCGAAGTCAGCATTTAGACCACAAAAGAAACAATACCCTTTGAGAAAAGATGCAGAGCAGGGAATTAAGCCTATAATAGCAGCATTACTAAAGAAAGGAGTACTGGTAGAGTCTTTAGATTCACCATGTAATACCCCTCTATTTCCTGTTAGGAAAGCAAACGGGCAATGGCGGATGGTACAGGATTTACAAGCTGTAAATGATGCAATAATACCTAGGGCACCTACGGTGCCAGACCCGCACACCTTATTGAATGATTTAAAGCCACAACAGAAGTATTTTACCGTGGTAGATATAAGCAATGCTTTCTTTTCAATACCTATACATCCAGATAGTCAGTATTGGTTTGCTTTTACATTTCAGGGTAACAGATACAGCTATACTCGACTACCACAGGGATACTGTGAAAGTCCAACAATATTCGCACAGGAGATGGCTAGCAACCTGGTGGGATTTACTCCACCAGGGGGCAGTCAAGTTCTACTTTATGTGGATGACATCCTGCTTGCGGCCCCTACCCAGCAGCAATGTAGGGAAGATACGATAGCATTATTGAGATTTTTAGCAGAACAAGGACATAAAGTAAACAAGCATAAATTGCAACTTTGGAAAACACAGGTCAAGTACCTGGGATATGTGATATCCAAGGGGGGGTAGAACATTAGATGAAGATAGGAAGGCAGCAATTTTACAAGCACCCAAGCCAACTACCAAGAAGGAAATGATGTCCTTCCTGGGAACAACTAATTTTTGTCGAAGTTGGATACCAAACTATGCTTTGGAGTCTGCTCCATTGGCTGATTTAATATTTAAAACACCTATGGCAGCACAAGATATACTACATTGGACTCCAGTGGCAGAAGCAGCCTTCTGCAGGCTAAAACGATTGATAGCTTCATCATCAGTTTTGGGGCTTCCGAATTACCATAAGAGATTTTTTCAGACTGTAGATTGTAAGCAGGGATATATGACGTCAGTCCTGACGCAACAGCATGGAAATAAGCAACGCCCCATAGCTTACTATTCATCACAGTTGGACCCAGTGGCATGGTCGTTGCCACATTGTGTACAGGCAGTTGTTGCAGCTGCCATGGCAGTACAGGCTTCGGCCTCAATGGTATTATTCCACCCTCTCACTTTGAGGGTGCCTCATGCAGTTGCGATAATTTTGCTGCAAGAGAAAATTGCATTTTTGTCTCCTGCTAGACATCTTTCTTGTATGACCATACTGCTGAGTCAACCTCACATGGTGATTGAACGTTGTACGACATTAAATCCATCAACGTTACTTCCGACTCCTGTGGATGGCACACCATATAGTTGCCTACAGGAAATGGAGCAAATAACTTTACCCAGACAGGATCTTACTGATATACCCCTTGCTGATGCAGAGGTGACATTTTATGTGGACGGATCATATAGGAAGGGTCCTACAGGAAAGAATCTAGTAGGTTATGCAGTAGTTACTGATGTTGGGATTGTAGAAGCCCGACCTCTGCAGCCTAACTTATCTGCTCAAGCAGCAGAGTTGATAGCTTTGACACGAGCTTGCACTTTAGCAAAAGACAGATGTGTGAACATATATACTGATAGTCAGTATGCCTTCTCCACAGTGCATGTTTTTGCGCAGCAGTGGAAAAATAGGGGAATGATAGCATCCACTGGTAAACCGATTAATCATGCGCAACTAATCTTGAATTTATTAGATTCCATTCAGTTACCTACTAAAGTAGCTATTTGTAAATGTGCAGCTCATACAAAGCAACAGGATAAGATTTCAAAAGGTAATGCACGAGCTGATGCAGCTGCAAAGCAAGCAGCCTCAGACTCAGAAACTTTACTTTTGAATGAGGAATTACAACCCTCTGAGATTTTAGATTTAGAAATGTTAAAAACAATGCAAGCATTAACTATGAAAGCAGAAAAACAGAAGTGGGTAAGACGAGGAGCAATCCTTGAAGACGGATTGTACATCTCCAAAGAGAGAAAGCCAATATTACCGTCTAATTTATTTAGATATGCGGCTTTGTTGAGCCATGGGCAGAGCCATGTCTCAACAGGGGGGATGGTACAGTTAGTTAACAGAATATTCCAGACATACGGATTTACGAACTACACACAAAAATTTTGTGCAGCATGTCATATTTGCAGTAAACATCATGCACAGGGAGCATTCAAACCGAAGCAAGGGAGTTTCCCTACACCACCATATCCGTTCCATACTATTTGTATGGACTTCATAGAGCTGAATAAATGTGAAGGAAAGAAATACTGTTTAGTGATCATAGATATGTTTTCAAAATGGGTAGAAGCTTTTCCAACCAGGAATCTGGATGCAGCAACAGTGGCAAAGGCCCTAGTAAAGGAAATAATTCCTAGATTTGGCATACCGGAGAGAATCTATAGTGACAATGGGACACATTTTGTCAATCAGACAATTCAGCAACTTGGGAGATTTTTTGGGATTTCCTTGAGGAATCACTGTGCTTACCACCCACAGTCAGCAGGACTGGTGGAGAGGTACAATGGAATTTTGAAAAATAAGTTAAGGAAGTTGATGAGTGAGACTCAGAAGAATTGGATTTGCTGTTTACCTCTAGCATTGCTGAGCATGAGAACAGTTCCAAATGTAAAGGGTTTGACCCCCTTTGAAGTAGTATTTGGAAGGGCATATTACGTGCCACAGTGGAAAGCTCTTATGCCTGCAGAGCTGGAAGTCGATGGCTCATTAGCCAGTTATATGAAAAGATTGTTAACCAATAAGACTGTTTTGCAGTTAAACTCTTTTTCAGATAAAGAACAGACGAAGCCGGATGCAGTGCTAGCTCCAGGATCCTGGGTGTGGTTAAAAGTCATCAAGAAGAAAAACTGGACAAGTCCTAAGTGGGAAGGTCCGTACCAGGTACTGTTGGCAACGCCTACTGCAGTAAAGGTTGCGGAGAGGTCGTCCTGTGTTCACCTGACCCACTGCAAGCCGGTAAAGAGTTTCCAGTTAGATAGACATTTTGTAGCTGATATACCACAGAGACAGAATGACCAGGGGCAGAGTGTATAAAAGTACAAAGCAACCCCAAAGACATTGGTTTACTGTCCTACTGATCATACACTTATTAACCATGTTGGTGGTGACTTCTCTTTTGCTGGGGTTTTTCCTGCAAATAACTACACAGATAAAAATAACGAAACGTGATGGACTGGCCACAGATTGGCATCCAAACTTTAACACGTACCTAGCCATGAAACATGTGTATGTAGAGACTATGAACATTTCAAATTGTTGGGTTTGTACAGCCATACCTACAGCATATGGAGGACTTTTGATGTCCGCTGTCCCCTTGGGGATAAATGAGACTTGGGAGAATCTACTTTTTGATACAGGTTCTGTGAGATCACAGGACAAAGTGGCACTGTACTTACCTGTTACACAAAAGGGAATTGTTTGTTTCTATAAGAATGATACGCTCCAAGTTGGTTGGAGTAATTGTAACATAACTGTGTCTTATAAGTGCTATATAAAAGCAAAAGATCAGAGTATTAGTTGTAGCACGAATTATGATTCGTATTTAAGCTTAACGAAAACAACATTGAAAGATGTACAGAAAAATCCATCCTGAATTGTATAAACAGTTGTCTGTTATAGACAGGAAAATGTTTCATTCAGAGTTAACCCGCATCAGTACTAAAGTAGAAAATTGTTATTTTGTTTGTGTTACCTGAGAATTGGTCCGGCAGTTGATTTTTGGGTTATCTGGTTCCAGCAATAAGACATACTGCAGAATTGCCTCTGGGTAAGATACGGAATGTAAGAGATATAGCTCAAAGAACTGGGAACTCAGTCAAGAAACCTGCTAATCCAGTGGGTAAAATCGAAGCTGGTTGGAAAGATCATTCATCCGTAAAAGATAAAGAAAAATTGACTCATATGGACTTGAGTGACAGTGTTATATCCTGGGCTGGAATAATCCCAGCCTATGGAGCAGTCAAATCGATCTGGGAACTGAGGAAATTGTCGAAACTTCTCGAAGTAATGAGCAATGCGACTTTTTCTGCTCTCGAACTTGTGACTGATGAACTGAATGCAATGAGAACTGTTGTACAACAAAACCGAATGGCTCTTGACTTCACCCTAGCGGCGAGAGGTGGTACGTGCGCACTTATCAAAGAAGAATGCTGTGCGTATATCCCAGATAATGAGCACGAAATCAATGACCACCTAGAGGTAATTCAGCAAGTATCAGCAATGGTGGAACCAGGCCCAAACCCACTGACGAACTTTTTCCAGAATCTATTTGGGGGGTGGGGTTCAATCCTAATGAATATTTTGATAGCTATTTGTGTAGTTTTGCTCATATTGGGAGCATGTGTCTGTTGCGGGATACCTTGTGCGAAAAGATTAGTTAGGGACTTCGTTGATGTATCTGTAACCGAGACTATGTATCAAGACCTGGAGTTGAATATGTTGATACCAAATGAAATTCTTTCTGAAATATAAAACAAATGACTTGCCTAGTTGAAAGTTCCAGAGAGGAAGAGACTAGGGAATGAAATAATGTTGTTTATGTTTCTGAATAGAATAAAAAGCATTAAAAGGAGGGAGAATGTTAGAAAAATATGTACTTAAACATATATGTACTGCAAAGTTTAGAAACAGTATAATATGTAATGCATTTGATTCTATTTAACAATATGGCAGTAGAAATGATCTTGCATGTAATTGCTTGAAACTTAGCTGCAGTGTGGTTAACCTCTGACCCTGGCAGTAGCTAGCTCAGCAGGCTTATGTCTTTCAGCAATTATTATCTGCTGGGTTAGAGAGAAATAAATATGTATGCATGTATATCTTTCTTCCTTCCACCGAGAAGGATGGCCTTGTGAGCTCTATCGAAGATAGAGTACAGCTGCTTACCAGAGAGACAAAGGAACGTATTAAGAAATGAACTGACTATTGTATTCGAACTGACCTGGAACCTTGAAAGAAGTAGCATTTACAGAAAGACATTGTAATTGACCAGGTGCCTTGCAAGGCTGTGTTATTCTCATGGGAAAGTTTTTAAAAAGCATTACCTCAGCACCTTCTTATGAATGGAATATTGTAGACTGTAATGATGTAAGTGCCCTGTGACTGACCACGTCAGTAAGGTGGGCGCAGCTTGAATGTATAGTGTATTTAAAGAAATTTATTTCCTGAATGTAATCAGTCAAAACTCTATACTTGTTTTGTATAGTTTTTTGCCTCCTAATGTACATTAGTAAAGAGACGTTATTTGAACTTGAGCTTCCTGTGTTATTGACTGTCATTTTGAAAAGCCTAATGATTTTTACAGTCTGATTTTAACAATTTATTTGACAGTATTAGTAATGTGCTTAGTGCATTTAAGGTTTGAAAAGGGTTAACACATTTATTCTATTTCACACTGCATAAATCTGTACAAACTGCAGAAGCTTTCCAATCTTGTATTGTCATGAAATATGCACAGTTGTAATCTTTGCTTATGCTCTGGAAATTTACAGGGAAGCAGATAATTTCTGTTTGTGTCAGGAAAATAATAAATAGATGTATCACTTGTATTAATGTTATGAGATTTAGACAAGGAATTCCGCTTATGGTGTGAGAAAATACACAGCTGCAGAAGCTATTGATAATAAGAACAAAGACTGCTTGAAAATATGAACTGCAATCAGCGTTTACTTGTGTCTAAGCTAGAAAAGTACCTTGAAATGTAGCACATGTATTAGAACTACACAATAGAAGCTTGTAGCGGGCTAAAGCCCCCAAGGTCAGGTTGTTTTTCTCAAATGTTTTTCATAAATCCAGTCATGTCAGCAGAAAATCTGAGTAACATCTGCTGTAGAACAATACAGAAAGTTGTGTTTAATTACATCAGCTATAGAAAGCAATGTTTTGTAGAACAGTATAAGAAGAGCATACTTCCTGTTAGTAGTGAGGCAAAATCCTGTATTTGCATGTTTTTGTCTCCTTGCAGCAAGTAATTAAATGCCATATCTGAACCTTACGTGAATTGGTCTTTGAAGTTTTTTCCTTTGACATGGGGGATACTAATGTTTCCTTCATACCTTGAATGTTTACAGCAAACTTGGATACTATCTTGACAGAACAAAATCATTAAGAAAATTTGATCAATTGTTAATTTCTTGTGAAGGTAAGAAGAGACAACCTGTGCCAAAGCAGAATATTTCCAGATGGTTGTCTTATGCTATTATCATTTTTTTACTCCCATAACAGCAAAACTATTTCAGGTAGGGTCAAGGCCCACAATAACAGGGCCTTGGCTTCTTCTGTGTTTTTTTTTTTTTGGAAATGGGTGGACTATAGAAGTATTCTTGAGGCAGCAGCTTGGTCTTCTGTACATACTTTTACAAAAAGCACTATGAACTAGATTCCTTCTCCCGGTCTATAACAGACATTTTTAGGACCATTCTTAAGGGGCTCCTGGACCCTCCCTTTCCACCTCCCAGTTCTTATAAGCTATGGTAATCTACTCATAAAGCTTAGGCTACTGTAGCAGTTGTCATAATGATAAACATAGTACAGTTGTGTAAGTAAACTTACTCTAGTAGTAGATGTTTGAATGATCACTTTTACAGTAGCCACTGCATCTCTCCATCCCTGTTTTATGCCAAGGTGTTAACTTGTATTTTTTTCTTTTCCTAGCAATGTCCTCTCATAGCTGAGCCTCCTTGTCTCATTTGGCATGAAAACTCTGAGGGGCTTGGCACCCAAACCTGACTTTCAGTCACCTAGAGCTGACTAGTAGTTTGGGCTCATGGAAGGTGCCTGAAACTTTGGAAGCTGACCAGCTGTTATATCCTATGCAGAATGTAACCCATATAGCTTAGACTATATAAGTAAGTTTACTTGCACAAATGTACTTTACCAATCCTTTAGGAAAAAAGCTATTCAGTAGTTCCCAATAGTCCAAAAGGAGTCAGGGGGTCTATTCCAGATTCTTTTTCACACCAAAGAAAAACAAAGACCTCGGAACATTCCAAGATCTCTGCAGCCCTGATGAGTATATTATAAAGACCCAGTTCAAGATCGTCACAGTGCAAGCAATTTTGTCTTTTTTATAGAAAAATGATTGGATCTACTTGGTAGAGCTATGATATGCCTATCTGCATATCAAAATTGGCAAGGAGTACATGAGTTACCTGCACTTCTGGCAGGAAGCTAATCAGTGCCAGCACCAAGTCCTGCCCTTTGCCCTCATCTCATCTCCTGGGTGTTTACCAAGTGCATGGTTGAAGTTGCAGCCCATCTGCAGCTTCCTGTATCTAAATGATTGGCTCCTAGCAAAATCAATGGAATCTCTAATCACTGCTAGAGATTAATTCCTTCAGCTCTGTCTATCATAAGGTATCTCAGTAAATTTAGAAACATTCCATCTTCACCCTTCTCAGACACTGGTTTTCATTGACTGCCATCTGGGCACAATATCTTGCATACTGAAATTACTAAATGACAGGTTCAAGTCACTAATAAATTCAATGTCTGCTCAACTAAGCCACCATTCCCCACCCAGCCACTTTAGTTTTAAAGGTGCTCAGACTGTTGACTTCATTCAAACTTTTAGTTTCATATCTGGGATTACTATCCAGCATTATGAAAAATCCTAAAGACATAACCTCTGTTGTGCAGAGAGCTTCTGACCTGGTAGCTAGAACCTCCTATGATATCTCTTGGATGACTGTTCCTCCTTCCCTTGTCAGCAGCAACTGTCATCACATACATCTCCTCTCTAGGGTGAGGGAGCATTTTTAGTGGAGAATGGTTCAATGAATGTGGATAGACTTAGAGGTCAGTCTTTCAGTTAACATCCTGCAGATGCGGTTAGTTCTCCTAGCATTGCAGGCCTTTCAAGGCTAACTTCTTCTGGGGCTGATAACCATTCACTCAAACAATATAGCAGTAGTATGGTACAACAACAAGTATGGAGAAACCAAATCTCATCACCTTTGCAGAGAGGCTATGAGAATGTGACAATGGGTGAGCACTTTACTCCATTTTCTGATAGGAATGCACATTCTAGGATAAGCCACCTTCCTATTGGATAGGCTCGTTTCTAATGCCTCATGAGTGGTCTCTCAATCCTACAATAGCACAGCTCATCTTCTGCTGCTGGAGCTAGCTTTGCTGCGATTGTTTTGCCTCCCCATCCAGTACTAAATGTAGTGGCTACTTTGCCCTGGTCCCTCCAAAGGGACAGTGATAGAGCGACACTGTGGACTGTCATTGGTCTCCCAGTCTCCTCTATGCCTTTCCTCCTCTCTCCTTGATTACCAAATTCCTGCAGAAAGCCTTTATTTGCAAAGCTACTGGGATTCTCATTGTACCATTCTGTCCCAGGAAAATCTGGTTCACTTGTTGAGGCCTCATCTCATAAAGCAATCATGGCTGTTGAATTCCCAGCCGGACGTTTTGTCCCATTTGTCTAGCAAGCCCCTCCCAGATATTCACTTCATCAATTTACTGCTTGGTGTCTTCAGTTTCCAGTAATAATGATTAATCCTGCCCTTCCTCAGAGAGTGGTTGAGATACTATTAGCGTCTCAAAAAGACTCTACTTGCAAAATTTGCAAAAACAAATGGAAATGTTTCTCCATATAGATGTCAAATCTAGGACTAGATTCTGCTCCATTTCCATCAGTCTTGCATTTCCTCTCATTATTATTTGATGCTGACTCCAGCTATAGTCAGATTAAAGTCAATTTGGCAGGTATCTCATTTTTCCATAATGGTTTCCTTTCTTCTTTGTTTGCAGTCCCAAATTGTGCAAAGACTTCCTAAAAGAGACCATTCTACTATACCCTCTCGTCAAAGATCCATAACCACCTTGGAACCTTAATTTTGTGCTTGAAACCTTAACATGACCTCCATTTGAGCCATCATCATCTGCAAAATTAAACTACCTCTCATGGAAAACATAATTTCTAGTAGCTCTCACCTCAATAAGAAGTATTTCAAAATTGCAGGTTTTATGCTCTGTACCCACTATCTGTTTTATTTTCATAAAGATAAGGTTTCTGTGTGGACTAGTCTCACATTCAGTCAGAATGTGGCCTTGTAATCAAACCTCAATCAGCACCTTCACCTTCTAGTTTTCTTTGTAAATTACATCTCTAGGGGAGAGTATCATCTTCATACTTTGGATGTCCATAGGCAATTGCATTTCTGTTTCCACTGGTAAGAAAAGTTTCCTAGCTTTTTATTGCCTTTTCATCCTTCCAGACTACGTTGCAAAGTATCCAAAATAGTACTGCCCATATGAGACTCAAATTGTATCTCATTTTTATACATTCCAAGAGACAAACACTTATTGTTCAACCCTAAAGTTCATCTGACTAGATGTATTTCAGTTTCTACAGCATTTTTTTTTCCCCAAAACTCTTCATTGGATGAAATTTGTGCAACTGCAACTTGTTCTACACAGAATACCTTTTCCAAACACCTTAAATTGGACATCATTTCCAGATCTTGGACTTCCTTTGGAGTTACTGTCCTCAGTAGCATCCTCTCATGATTCCACAGAGGAAACTAGATAGTTTGGGATTCTGTAACACATGCATAATTGGATAGAAGGGATTAAGGAGAATATAGAAGTTATGTACTTACCATAATAATGGATCCTTTTCGTTCCTAATCCATCTGATTTGACAACTCACTCACTCACTTTCACCCTACTAAATTGTCATTTTTATCCACAGGGAACTTGTAGACTTATTTGAAACACTTCCTGTTCTTCACATTTTACTTATGCTGTACCTATGATCCACTCCAAGCATTCAACAAAGTTGATCTGAGGTAGGGGTACAGACAAATGTATTATGGGAGTTTTAAGGAGAGTGAGGCTGGAGCACTAGTTAGAGGGGACTGATTGGATCCAAGAGATGGCTATATCCCCTACAAGTTGAAACAGATGGACTAGGGATGAAATAGATCCAACATTATAGTATATAACTTTTGTCTATTTTAAGCAGCACTGATTTTGCACTGCAGTGGAGTTTCTCACTTTTCACAGCTGTTGTGGATCATGGAATGGGTAGATATAAATAGATTTTAGAATCTATGTGCAGTTTATCAGTTTGTATACTTTTATTCCCACCACATGTTTTATATCTATAAAATGGTTTCATTTTATGTTCAGTATATTTATATAAATTTCTTTCAGATTTTTCCTGATGTTTTCTGACACTATATTGAATTTCTGTGTACAGTTTATGTATTTCAGTTTTCAGGCTTATAGCTCAACCTTGTTTCCATTTATTATATGTTTCTCTGTCATCTTAATTAAGTATCTTGCTGTTATGGAAAGATATCCTCTAGACCGTGTGTGCCTACATCCAGATATGAAATGCATTTTTTTTTTGTTTTTGTTTTTTTGCATTCAAACAATTTCACATTCAGACTTGCCACATTCCTTGTGCCATAATTTTACATAGGGACTGCATCCATATAACATATTATTTTAATCTTCTGTGCATTGGTTAGATTTTATTTTGGAGGAATTATCTTGCAGTAGTTTGACCTTTGCAGTCCCATGATCATTGCACATCAAACGTGGTAAAACGTGACATGAAGTAGCAATCATCTCTTTAGGAATACAAACAGTATCCAGTATGTTACTTTCCTTGTAGATGATATGAAGCAACAGTTATCTTCTTAGAAACACAAACAATATCATCTATGTTCTGTTCCCTGGTATGTGTGTTTAGAATCTGTAACAATTGTTCCTGAATATATGTGTAAATAATTCCCTATTAATGTTTTAGAATCAATATTATTTAACTCTGCTACTTGTATATTTAAGTTTCCAACTATTATGACGTTTCCAACTTGTGTTTGATTAAAGAAATGTATGAATTCTTCTAGGTTATCAGTACTTGACTTTGGTGGTCTGTATACTCCAATAATTGTAATCTGTTGCAGGGCTGCCTTTATTATCAGTGTTACGCAATCTATTGTATTGGTGTTATCAAAGATGTAATAATTGCAAGTCTCATAACAATCCTCAGCCCCTGTCATAAGACATTTATTTGATTTTTGTTAAAATGTCTGTTACAGAAAAAACATTTATACCCTGAAAGATGTGGTTTCCAATCATTGTTCTTTTTTTAAACAAGAAACATCTTTATTAAATTATCACTTATGACATAGACAATCATACATTTATATAAATGACAACAAACCATATTGACATAATCCCAGCTGCAAGCATTTTACATCACAAACCATACTGACACAATCCTAGTTGCAAACATTATACATCACTTATAATCAACTCAATCATTGTTGGTCAAACATTATACATAACTCATTCAAGTCCTGCCTTCTTTTAAACATCATTCCTCCCCTGTATTTATTGTTGCCACAATTCACATTTTTCCTCTGTAAATTGTTCCTATCCTTTTTTTAAAGATCCCAATTTTATTTGTTTTATCTCTGTTTTGGCATGCACCATAATTAGACTCAGCAAGGTCTTAATATGAATAGACAATTCCGATTCTGTACCATATTTCAGGAAATTCATCTCCCTACCAATTTACTCACCCAGCATCTCTGACAAAGCAGTGTGCAGGAAATATTTAAAGTCTGCCAACTCATTACACTCCCAGAAAATATGCTCCCAATTACCTCTCCCCCCCACACACATTCAACATTTGCTGTCTACCTGAGGAAAAATTCTCTGGAGTCTACTTTGTGTATAAAAATATTTATGTAAACATTTCCAAGCAAAAATCCTAAAAATCCTAAATCTTCTAGATTTTGTTGCATATTTGGGAGACATACATATATCCCCCATTGTTTCTTTGTGAATTGCTTATCCAGTCTCTCTTTCCAATTATTTCTATCCTCCTCTGATTGATTCTTATACTTATCATGGAATATTTTATATGGTCTACTCATTTTTCCCTTTTTAGCAGCAGATTCTGTTGTAGATTCTACTAAAAACTGTACCACTGCTGGTCTTCATTTAGGACCCCCCCCCATTTATTTCTCTTTGCCTATGCTCTGATATCAATCCTCTGATATAAATCAATGAAGGCATTCTCAAACCTGTAGTCCAAATAAATTCTTTGTGCCTTCCCATTCAGTTGCCTTTCCCTCTGTAGTTATTTACTCCCAACACCTTGGCCAGCTTTCTCCAATAAATTCCAGCCCCCGTCTTACCTGTTGTCTGTATCCCTAATTTCAGTCATTCCTATCAGCAGAATCTACTTTCACTATTCCCTTGTTGGCTTAGTTCTTAAGAATACTTTCTGCTACTTTATGCATATAATAATCTGTATGATTATTGTTATTCTCCTTAAAGATCTGCATCCAAAATCCCACTCTGTACTTGTTTCGTGAGTCTCCCCTGTTTTATCACCTTCCCTTTCCACTTTGAATTATAGGTTTCTGCTCATGCTATGTATAGGAGCCTTAACTATGTAGCTCAGAAAGACCCCATTCAAATCGGGTAATCCCACTCCACCCTGTTCTACTGAAAGAATCAGCTTATACCACTTGACTCTTGCCATCTTCCCCTCCTAGATAAAGTCCTTCACTCATTATTAATTGCTATCCACAACTTCTCCTCTGGTTGATAAAAATATGCCTGAACTGTGTATGTATAAGACTAAATAGACTAAAAACATTTTAACTGCTTGTATCTTACTATCCATATCCATATAACAGAACTTCAATTTTCTTAGTTCTTGTATTATCTTTTATTTAGTCTCTTCCCACATATCCTTAGCTGCCACACCAAAATAATTTTTAATCCATACTCCTTAAAACTTCATTTTATCATGTCCCAATAAATATGGATATTGCTGAACCAATTTGTGTGTGGGTGCATAATTTACCACTATTGCCTTTGTTTTAGCTTCATTAATTTTGTATCCCAACAAGATATGAAACCTTTAAAAATGTTCCACAACACTGTAATGTCCTTTTATGGTTTTATCAGATATAAAATAATATATGCAAATAGAGCCAGCTTTTCTTGACTACCATACCAATTATATCTTTGAATTTCTGAGTCCCTTATTTTCTTTGCCAATGGTTCTAAATATAATGCAAATAACAAAGAGGAAAGAGGACACCCCTGCCTGGTTCCTCTGCTCAAACAGAAATTATCACAGAGGACCACCCCCACCCCCATATATCCTCCTAATCAACCTTATAATTTTATCAGGGAATGCAAATGCTTCCATTGCCTTGCTCTTAAGGTCCCACCTTACTCTGTCAAATACTTTCTCTGCATCAAGACCCACCAACAATAGTGTTTTTTTATTATATTCTGCTTCCCTCTTCATCATCAGTGTCCTGTTAATCAAGTAAAAGACAAGAAGATAGCAAACTCAGTAGGTAATCCAGAAATAAAATAAACCAGGTGCTCCAAGGGACCAGAACTTGTAACCACAAACTGTTTATTGTCTTACAGCTTAAAAAAGTTTAAAAACAAACTGCTGTTGTAAAAAAATCAAACAGGTTTAGCGCTTTCGTCTTACAAGTAAAATACATCATCAGAACAATTGCATTTAGAGAAGCTAAGCTTTTATAAACAAAACCCCATCCTTAATTGAAAACAAGTCATGAAGCCAAGTCCTGCATTTAAAGCTACATACTCAGCTAGCATTCGCCTTGAATAGATATGTGTAATAACTGGTTACAAAATAAAACATCATGTTGTTAATGTTGTCAGTTTGCCTCCCCTCCCCAAAACCACATTGATCCATATCTATCAATTTTGGCATCACTTTTGCAATTCTTTTAGGCATTATAGACATAAACACTTTTTAATAATGGTTTGGTATTGATATGGGCCTGCATAAAGTTGGATCTAATGGATCTTTACCCTCTTTAGGTATTATACCTACCACTGCTTTCTTCCAGATTGTTGATACTTTTCCTCCTCTTAAAATACTGTTAAATAAAACCTTCCAGATGTTTATCAGTTTTTCCCTCCTATCATCCAAACTTCCACAGGAATATCATCTATTTCTGGGGACTTTCCTGTAGATTAGTTATATGTCACCATTTTTATATCATCTCCTCCTCGTATCCTGTTAGTAGTTGAGCCTCATCAAACTCTAACCTTGGCATCTTTAATTTTTCCATAAACATTTTCATTTGTACCTTTCCTTGATTTCCATATTTCTCGGCTTTGTACAGACTGTGATGCCCATGCAATGTCCAGCAATCAAGGAGCCTCAGTCCTCACCACTAACACCAGTGAGGGGCATCCATATAGAGAAAGGATAATAAATACACACACAGTAAAGTACAATTTCCCTTAAGAGAACACAGAGATCACAGTCAAGTCTGGGGCTGGTTTTTCCCTTTCTCTCCAGATCCCCAATAAGAGTCCCCACTGGCACAGCTATAGAGTCCAGATATCAACCTAGTGGGCAAGCTAAAACCCCCAGCACCATCTCTGTCCAACCAGTGCTTCATGTCCTTGCCCAAGTAGTTAACACACAACACTTTGAGATAAGAGTTATATACAACCACACAGACACTCCTGGGGATGGCTGGCGCAGGTTCTCTAGCTGTGCCCCTTTTACCCAGACTATATGGTAGAAACCACTGCCACCACCCACTAATATTTATCAGCTACTAAAAAGGTCCTTAACAAAGGGTGTCCAATTATTACTGTGCAATATTATTATCCAAATGGTAAGTGCAACTGAACAGTCCAGGCTTATTTAGAGTGGCTTAACCAGTATCACTATATGCATGCGATGTACTCTAGAGCTTAAATTATCTCTACACAAAACAGCCACAGTTGAAAGGTTTAAAATATTTAATAATAAATAATAAAAGCACAAGACAATACTTCTTACTACTCAGTGCTAGTCAAGAGTTCAGAGATCCCAGAGAAATGCTTAAAATAATGCAGTAGAATAGTTCTGGCATCAGCACAGAAAAACAAACTAGTCTTATCTTCCTATTTCCTAGCTATATCTAAGAGAAAACACAGTTCTAAAATAAACTTACATATAGAACACAGGCAGAGTGGTGAGTTGGATGTTCTCAAGACAAATGCTCAAAATGTTCTCATTCTTTCTGTCCTTAAATTGATAACACAGTACCACTGATTTGTTTCAGATTACATAATTTCTTTCTGGTTCCCAGGCTGACAGAAACTCAGAGGTTAATAGCCCTTTTGATCTTGCAGCTGGTCAGGAAGACAGAGCAATAAAATAAATTATACATGCAAATTCTACCAATTAACTCTGGCCTCAAAACAATAGGCAGAATGCCTCCCTCTAGACAACTTGGCTCAGAGTTTTAGATCAAAGAATTTCACAATGCTTGACTTATCAGCTTTCCTACAGCAGAGTGCACTGTTGTTACATTTTTGCAGTTCCACATCTAACAACATTTTCTTCCATTTAAGAGTACAAGCCTGTGGCTTATATTAATATTTACAAATGACAGCATTATCTACAAAATTCTGTCTAGCTAGGCTGGCAACCTTCACCTATCTTTACACAGACTTCTATAGAATTTCTGAAATATGTCTAATACCTTTACAGGATCTCTAGTTACATTCTTTGTTATAAGCTCCCTAAGCTTGGCAACAGCCCTTTCTACTTTCTGTTGCCTGTGTCACTGTGCTAAAAGTTTTTGTGGTCTAGAGTTATTATAAAAATCAGTTGCTTAATAGCAATCTTTCTAAACTCATGCATATTATCCAGGTAATTCCTTATTTTCTGTTTATCATTCTGCAGTTGATCCTCTTCTTGTGTTGTGAGATTCCCCCTATTCTGCAATACCATTTGTCAGTCCCTCTAAATAATTGTTTAAACTCCTCTTTAATTTTATCCCACTCTCTAGCTGTATTTTCAGTAGAAATTTATATCTTCTCTAATAGCACTTGAATAATTACTACTACCCATTCCTTAAATTCCTCTCTTTTCAACAGATATGTGGGAAAAGTACCAGTGTCTAATTTTTGTTTCATTATCCTGTGCTTCTATTTTAGCTATTAGTGGTGCATGATCTGAAATAGTTATTGGGTGTGTATCAAGACCTTCAATTAAATGCACATTTTCATGTGAAATGTAAATTTTGTGTAGCCTAGCCCAGTTTTTGTAACTTGTGGAATAATATGTAAATTCACTCCGAAATCCTAGTGCTGAATTCACATCTTCCATTCTAAATATTTTCATAAATTTCTTCAATAGTCTACCCTGCTTTGTTTTACTTTCCCTTCTGGGCCTCCCAGACACATCTTCCCTGCTGTAAATCAAATTCCAGCCCCACCAATAAGTAATATTCCTTGCTGAAAGCTGATTATTTCTCTCAGAATTTTCTTAAGCTCTGTTGTAGCAGTTTTAGGTGGAATATAAATACACGCCAATATAATCCTCCTCCCTTGCCAGTAACCCCTTAGTACTACAAATCTGTCATTGTTATATTTTTTTATCCTCTTCTGTCACTATTGGAGCTCCTCTTACAATCAATATAAGTACTCCTCTTGTTCTTTGTCTTAGGTATTCCACTGAATAACCACCCTGAACATTTTTCTTTATCAAATTCACATGCTTATTTCTTTCCAGGTGTGTTTCCTGTAGCAAAGCTAGTTGCACTCTACATTTTTAAATATAGTTTATTACTCTTTCTTTTTTGTATTTATCTGTGAGACCATTGACATTTAAAGGCATTACAAAAACATCATTGTATTCAGATGTTATTATTTCCATCTTTTATGTATAACAGCTTTTTTGTTAAATGTTTAGTTCCAACTTTTGTATTACATGCATACACTGTTTAGCAGGTTGAACTTTTATGCAGTTGTTTCTTGTCATATCCATTTGAGCCTATGTCACATCATATAAACCATTTGTTTTTTTGAAAGCCCTAAAAAAAAAAAAATACGCCAATACCCCTCTAAAACCTATTAACAATACTAACACACAAAGCTATGCACATTTTTAATTATTGAAGTTATACTCTCCTAATAGGGACAGATGGCCCAAACTGAGAGCGACTTAGCATGGATAACCAAAAGAAAGGTTATCCATGTTAAGATGCATGGTACAGCACGTGCTTCTATTAAGTGCTGTCTGGATTTGTCTTATCTTTATAGCTCTCCCAACTGGGAAAACACCTGAATGCGTTTAGAAAATATTATCTCCTAGTTAATTTCTCTTTTTTTCTGTCCAATTTCTCTTTATCAGATTGTCTCCATGGAGAGATGAGGACCGGATACAGAAATGCTATTAAGCATACATTTATTTACTAGAAAAAAAGCCTTATAATATTTAGTATTCATTTTCATTTACTTGTTTTTTTTTTCTTAATATTTGTTATTAGATCAAGTTAAAGGCCTTAATCCAGTCAGTCCCCCATGAAAGAATGAGAAAAAGCATATTCATTTTTCTTTTGTCATGCTCTTTTATCCAGACTTTTTTACATTGCTATGCCTGCATTTCTTAAAAATGAACAAGAAGAAAGAGAGAAGTGAGAAAGGAAAAAAAAAAGAAAAGAAAAACAGGAACATCTGTTTACAATAGTATCCACATTGCAGTTAAAAACAACTGAGAAAACTTTACTTTATAGCATGTAAAGAAAATCTTACACTATAAAAATAGTTCTATTACAAAAAAAATAGTTTTACTTGCAATTAACTTTCTCCCCCTGCTTCCACTCCCCTAATATTTTTTTCTGAACATTAATGACATGAAGTAGGGCGTATACTTTAGAGTACCCCACAAGTCAAACAAAGTCCAAAAAAATCCACTATTTCCAGATCTTCATGTTCGGTCATATTTTACAAATAAAATTATTGCTTTGTAATGCCATATTTGCCAGTTTCCAAGTTACTGGTTTTATTTCTGTCCATCTCCATCTCTCAAATCCTGTCTCTGCTTCATTTCCAATGTGCTCTCAATTCTTCTAGTCAACTCTCATAGTCCTTCCTTCTCTCCAACATTTTCCATTGAAGCATTAGAAAAGGTTTCATTTGCAGTCTCTCTGTGGTCTTTATTACCAGAAGAACAAGAAGCAAATTCTCCTTCTGTTTCATAGCTCACTTTTGTATTTCCTCCTTAGCATGTACTTCATCAAAAATTGATTTTGTCCCTCCAGGGAAGAATATTATGAAAATAGCTAAGTACAACAGTTTGAATCTCATGCCTGCTTCTTGGCATTCCCTGATTAGTGGAATAAATTTACTCCTCTTCTGCCTGATGTACAATGAGTAATCAGTCTCCATAAATACTGTACTCTCTCCCACTTTTAGTACTTTGTCCTTCTGCCATTTTTTTGTCAGAATCAACTCCTTCTGCTGATAGGATTGCATCTTTACTATTAAATGTCAAAGTTTACTTTTAATAGCCAGGTTTGGAACATACACTGGTGTTGTTCAATTAACAACTCCTGCTGTGGAATACCAGTCCAATTGCTTATTTGTGCTTTTATAAAATGAATACAATCTGCTCTTTCCAGCTTCTTTTGTACAGCTGAAAATCTCAGATTTTCCCTACATGCTCTGTCCTCTAATTGTATTATTTTTTGAAAAATCTCTTCTTGAGCAGTCTCATATTCAGACAGCTTTTTCTTCATTTCGACCACTGATTTTAGCAGTTTTATTGCCTCATCTGAATGTCTGTTTAAAGCTTATTTAATTTTTTCCAGTCTTTTGTTGTTTGAGTTGTTATATTTCATCAGTGTTTTGTTTGTTTTATCCAGGTCTGTGTGTAGTTGTTTCTTGCTTTCCTCTAGGTTACTGCAAGTCATGTCTGGAGCTTACACTGCTTTTTGCTGAACAGCTGCAGTACTTTTCCCTAGTCAGTTTTTCCTCACATTTTCTAGTTAATTTTCCTTCAGGTCCTCTGTATTTCTTTTTTTCCTGGCATCCAGGCATACACTTACTAGCCAGTTACTGACATTTACCCAGAAACACAAAAGTCCACAGGCCTTCTCTGCCGAGTTTCTGTTTTCATACTGGAAGAGCTAGAATTAAGCTGTTACTCAATGTGCAGCCATCATGGAAGTCCTATCTACAATAATAATAAGTTCATAGGTTCATAGGTAGGTACTAGGCTATTGGCCCTGGAGCCTATATAAGCCTAGCCAAAAAGGTTCCCTGGCTTTTGCCACTTAAGAAAATTATTTTCCTGTGCCCCTGTCAAGCAGTGCTGCAGAATTGATCCCCAAGGTGAATTTTCTATTTCCCATCCAGTTGTCAAGATTTTTTTTAAAGATGGCCAATGAGGAGTTTTGCTTGACATGAATGGTTAGTTTGTTCCAGAGTATGGGAAGTCTCTGGGACAGGAATCTATCCCACCAGCATATTCTGTTTATTGTGATGACAAGGTTTAGGTCCCTGGAGCGTGTGGTTCAGAAAGATTGGGATTTCTTTAAGTGTAGCATGTCCAACAGCTCTGGGTTTGACATAGCATTGTATGTTAGGCAGAGATCGCCTCTGAGTAGGCAGTATGCGACAGAGCAGAGCTGGAGTTTTTTGAGACGGTCTGCGTATGGCATTTGTTTGAGGCCATTAATCCTCTTAGTTAGGTATTTCTGTGGCCTTTCCAATTGAGAATTTTACTCTATAATGGGTCTGATGAGGGATGAGTAGAGAGGAACAATGACCTCCTTTTTTCTAGAGAAGAACCCTTTTGTGATGAGGTGTGCCACGTAGAAGGATTTCCTGACTACTGTGGCAATGTGGTTATCGAAGGAGAGACTACTGTCCACCTGTTTTCTGAGGTTCTTATCACACTTTCAGTGTTTAGTGAGCTACCGCCTATGTGGTAATTCATGGGTATTAATGGCTTTTTTTTTCCAGTAGCAAATATACAGTGGAAACAAGAAGTCTTCAGATGAAGGCAGCTCCACATTCTGTTCAGAGTGAAATCATTGATGTTATGTTGTTCTGTCTCACCTTCATTCTTACTGGATGGGTTCAGAGCCAATCCTCAGCTCTGACTCGGCCGAATACACTAGCTCGAAGTCTCTGACTTGGCTCGTGTCTGAATAGGTATCCCATCATCCAGTGGTGTAATTCCCCAGATCTCGTTTGCCACTTTACGAGTTCAGATGCTTTCTCTGTGGCCGTGGCTAAGTTTCTTTAAAGATTCATATTTTTTCCTTATATTTAGCTATAATAATATTTGGTTTAGCTTTAGTATTTTAGATAGTTTTTCTTGTGTAGTTTATGTGTGCAATTTAATCTTGCTACTGTGTGGTTGCTTGTTGGCCATCGTTAGTCACAAGGCCATTTTTATCTTTTCCTATCAATTTTTTGTAGTGGTGTAGTTAGTGGTTACTGTAGAATAGTTAGTTAGACTTTGTATTCCCTTATCTGTGTATATTAGCTCATTTTAGTTAGAGAGCTAAGTACCCGCTTAACTTAAAGGGTTTGTCTTTTGTGTCCCTTGTTGTAGCTCTGCTAGGTCCGTTTAAGTTAGAGGGTCTAGTTCCCATTTAACTTAGAGGGCAGAGCTGTTCCTTTTTTTCCCTTTCTTCAGGAGATGTGCTTTATTATTATAATGTATTAATAGAATATTTAACCTTTGTGTGTGTTAGTTTTTCTATAGAGGTATAGTTAGTGTTTACTTCCTTTTTGGTATTACTAGTTGTGTTCCTTCTTATAATGTCTAAGGAAAGAAGAGAGAAGGAACCTAAGCCATTAGGCTTTAAAAAGTGCCAGAAATGTTCACAAAAAATGTCAATAACTGATGGGTGTAATATTTGTGTTTATTGTTTGGGGGACATTCACCTCCAAGTGACATGTACATTCTGTCAGTCTTTCAGTTCCCGTGTCTTACAGAAAAGAAAGAACATGCTAATTCTCAAAGGATTCCTGAAATCTTCCTTTGATGAAACTTTACAGAGTACTTCTTTAAGTAAGTTCCCTTCCTCTAAAGGTGACAAGCCTACAAAAAGACGATCTCCCACTTCTTTGGCTCATTTGTAGCCTCCTCAGATATTGGCTAAAACTTTAGATACATCGATCTCCTCAGTTCCACAGTCCTCGGAACTGAGGGAGATCATTGAATTGGACAAATCAAGTCCTTCAGCTCCACAGCCCTCGGAGCCAAAAGAGACTATTTTTCGGAGCCAGTCCACTGAACTAATACCAGTCTCCCCTACTTTGAGATCTCCCAATATTGGAGAGATCCCGCTCACCAACCCTCTCCTCCAGGTCCTCTAGGAGCTTATCGGACGATGACGTGGACAGGGTGGTGTGCAGACTTTTGAAGTCGCTGGCACTGGCTGAATTGTTTTTGGCTCTGACCCAAACAGTTTCGGAGCCATCCAAGACTGTTACATCCACCACTATTCCTCCTCCGAGCCAAGCTGAATCTTTGCAGCCGAAATGCCAGGTACCACTTGCTGTAGACTCTTCGGTTCCGAGACCTCTTCAGGAGATTTCGGAACTGATCCCTGCTCCGATACTCTCAGTGCCGTCCGGGGTGTCTAGGAGCCAAAGTTCTCCAATCAGCTCCAGTGGGGACACTCAGACCTGATTTTCTTGGTTACAGGTTTACCTCTCGGGGCTTCGGCTCGGCTGCTACATCAGCCTCAGAGCTGATCTCCATAGAGCCAGGGATTTCCTCTATTTCTTCAGAACTGGAGGTATCCTCCGAGCCGGGGAGATCTGCCTTTGAGCTGATGAGGAGTGTGCTGTCCCCACCTACAACTCTACACAAGGATACTGGTATCCTTTCCCCAAAGCACCGGCTTCTGTCTCGGCACCACCCCATCCACAGGACAGTAGAGATTCAGAGCCTCAGGGAGCCCCATTCAGCAAACCCCACTCTTCCAAGACCTCCACAGAATACCTTTCTGAGGAGACTCCTCAAAAGAGAACATGCAAGAGCATATAGACTCTCTTGACGAGTCCATCACCTCTGACACTGACCTTGAGGAGTCAAAAGGGTCCCCACGGTCATCCTCTGAAGATATCGCCTTTCAACGTATCTTAGAAATCCTGAAACAGAGAGCCGGCTGGAAAACCATAAACCCTTCTGATGAGGAGTCAGTGTACCTGAAGGTTTTTGGATCTCAACCTTCAGCCTCCTGGGTGTCTCTGCCTTTTGACGAGCTATTGGAGTTGGTTAGTCAAAAGGCATGGGAGTCACCAGACACTATGGAACCAGTCCCTTGGAGGCCAAATAAGTTCTTATCAGCTCCGTCTGAAAAATAATTTCTCACAAAAGGTGTTCTTCTAGATGCTATGGTGGTGGTAGAAGCAACTAAGAAGAAACCTTCTGAAACATCCTTGTCTGTCCATCCACCAAACAAGGACTCCTGGACGATGGACAGATACAGGAAGCATATTTTTTCATCACCAACTTTTACCCTTAGATCGCTGAACTACTTCACGCACTTTACAAGACTACAAAGAGATCTCCTGAAGGAGTTAGGAGATACTTTCCAAGGTTCATTGGCTGCAGGGGTGTCAGAAAAAGTGACCTGTCAGCTATTTACCTTAAATTCCATTGTTAACTCCTCCATGAGACTGATATCCTATGCAGAGGATGGTATCCTATGCAGAGGATGGAGCGAGCAGGGCAGCGGGTTCAGGAGTTGCCCTGAAGAGACACTCCTGGATGCACTTGTGTAACTTTGAGGAGCCTTTCAAGTCTACCTTTGTCAATGCCCCTTTTGATGATTCCTCACTTTTTGGACCCAAAGTCAAGGACACACTCATCTGATGCGAGCAGGAAGGGAAAACTCTCTCTGCTGTTGGAGTACGTTTTTCCATACCTTCAAGACCTTACCCTAAAGGTCAGAAGAGTGGGAAAATGTAGTTCAAAAGATCCCAGGGAGTTTTTTAAGACACACGAGGTGAACCGTTCCCCAGGGGCAGAGGAGGAGGCAATAATGGTAGACATCATCCTAGAGGCAGAGAGGGGTCTGCAAAACCAGGGTGACCATGAGTCCTTTCGTGGCCAGCCCTACCAGCACTCTGGACAGGAGGCCCATCTGCTATACTCTGGAGGCAGTCGGGGGCACCTAACTTTGTACCCAGAAGCCTGGCGAGATATCTCAAGAGACAAGTGGGTACAAAGTATAATATCCAGAGGTTATTCCATTTCCTTTTGCCATCATTTCCCACAGATCAGAACAATTCCAGATGTTCCACCCAGTCAAAAGGGAACAAGCAACTGTAGAAATTCAAAAGTTGCTAGACAAAAGAGTCATCCAAAAAGTCCCTGCAGACCAAATAGGATTCGGAACTTACTCAAGATTCTTTTTAGTACCAAAAAGAACAGGGGATTGGAGACCCATATTGGATCTCAGCAAACTAAACGAAGCCATGAAGAAGTCCAAGTTCTGACTGGTGACACTGCAGTCAAGTCTTCCCTTTTTAGGGAAGGATGATTGGATGTGCTGAATAGACCTCCAAGATGCATACTAGCACATAAAAATGGACAGAGCATCAAGGAGTCATTTACACTTCCGGCTGGGAGCCAGTCATTATCAGTTTCGAGCTCTGCCCTTTGGTCTCACTACAGCCCCCAGAGTGCTCACCAAATGCATGGCAGTAGTCATGGCTCACTTGAGATGTCTGGGATTTCAAGTGTTTCTGTACCTAGACGACTGGCTTCTAACTGCTGCCACCAAGCATCTACTTCAGCAGCCAAGAGATGCCACTCTTGAAACTTGTTCTCGGTTAGGGATAACAGTGAATTTACAAATATCTGCCTTGCTGTCCTGTCAATATATTACATTCATAGGCACAGATCTTGACACCGTCTCCATGATGGCACACCTGCCTCCTGACAGGGTTTCTGTTCTCAGACAACAAATAGCCAACCTTCTACCCAGAAACAAGGTGAAAGCAAAAACAATTTTGAAAGTCCTAGGAGCCATGGCTTCAACAATCACCTTAGTTTCCTTAGCCAGGATGCATATGAGAATTCTTCAATGGCTCCTCTTTGCTCAGTGGTCATTACAAGAACTTCCCATGTCTCAACAAATCAGAATTACAGAGTCATGCAAGAGAGATCTTCTATGGTGGCTTTGATCTGACCATGTGAGCATCGGGCGACCTTTTATGCCACAATAACCTGTAGCTATGGTGACCACGGACGTCTCCAGATAGGGTGGGGGGACATTATCTGGGAAACATGGCAAGAACACAAGGCCCATTTGCACATCAATGTTCTAGAGATGAGAACAGTGCTTCTAGCATTGCAAGCACTCCAGGACTCTCTTCCACTAGGAACAATTGCAATCCAGTCAGACAACATGTCGATAGTCTGGTACATAAACAAACAAGGAGGAACCAGATCATTCCTTTGTTGAGAGGTGCTGAGAGTATAGCAATGGGCAATCTCTTCCCAATGTTTTCTGGTAGCAATGCATATCCTGGGGAAATCCAACATGATAGGGGACAAGCTCAGCAGGGCGATATTAATGATTCATGAGTGGTCTCTAAATCAAAACATAGCTGAAAATGGGGCCATCCTTGCTGCGACCTTTTTGCCACTCCCATGAATACCAAATGCAGCAGCTACTTTGCCCTAATCCCCCCTCTGGGGGAGACACCAAGAGATGCACTTGTTCACGATTGTCCCTTGGGACTACTGTATGCCTTACCCCTGATACCCAAAGTCATTCAGAAGGCAAAATCCTTGGGAAGCAGACTGATTCTCATTGCCCCATATTGGTCTCATCAGATTTGGTTCCCCTTTCTCTGGCCTCACCTACAGGAGAAACCATGGGTTCTGGACCCAGTTCCTGACCTTCTGACCCATATGTCAGAAACACTTCATCCTGCTCTTCAAATCCTCAATTTGACAGCATGGCTGCTCAACTTCCAAACTTAGTCAGGCTTCAAGACTTCACACCAGCAGTAAAACACATTTTGGTATCTTCTCACAAGGCTTCTACCAGGAAGTTATATTCTAATAAACTGAAGAGGTTCTCCTACTGGGCAAAAGCAAGCAATATTGATCCTTTTTCTGCCCCAATTTGTTCAATTTTGGAATTTCTTGCAGAACTTTTCCAGCAAGGCTCTGCCACAGCTACAATTAGAGTCTGACTAGCTGCAATTTCTAATTTCCAAATTGGTGAATATACTCTTAACTTGATGTCACACAAATTGTGTAAAGCATTTTTAAAGGCACTTGTTTATTGAGACCTCCCATAAAATAACCTCTCTCACCATGGGATCTGAATTTTGTCCTGACTCACCTAATATTACTTCCTTTCGAGCCCTCATCATCATGTGATCTCAAATTCCTCTCTTGGAAAACTATTCTCCTAGTAGCTATTACATCTGCAAGAAGAGTCTTGGAGTTGCAAGCTCTATCAATCAAGCTGCCATATTTGATTATCCATAAAGACAGAGTATCTCTACGAACTAATCCATCCTTTGTGCCAAAAGTTTATTTCCAAACCAATTTAAATCAATCAATTGAGCTCCCAGTGTTTTTTCCCAATCATAGCAACAAGGCAGAGTACAAACTTCACCAGTTGGATATGCATAGACAACTTAGGTTTTATCTGCATAGAACTAAAGATTTCTGGAAAACAGATCAATTTTTCATCTCCTTTTCAGAAGAAAAAAAGGGCATGTCAGTTTCAAAAATTATGCTTTCAAATTGACTCTCAAATTGCATTACCTTTACATATACCTCAAATAACAGGAAGTTACTATTCAAAGTTAGAGGCCACTCGACTAGAGCATTGGCAAAATCCTCTGCTTACCAAGCCAGATTGTCAATGGACAGTATTTGTGCTGCTGTTATGTGGGCAAGACCCCATACTTTTATTACTCATTACAAAGTTGATTTGGCCTCAAGGGACAGGGTTTCCTTTGGTTCCATTTTGCTCAAAGGTATACTCCTGTGAGCCACCCAGGAAAATGGTGCTAGGGACACTGTCCCATCCAGTAAGAATGAAGGCGAGATAGAACAACATAACATAAAGAAGTTATGTACTCACCATAACGTTCCATGTTTGATGTCCATCTTGCCCTTCGTTCTTACGACCCTCCCACCTTCCCCCAGCCAAGGACACCTAGAGGACCTAGATGAGAGATCTTTCTTCTTCAGTAAAGGAGCTCTTCTGAATTTCCTTGTTATTTCTATACCTGATGTCGCATGATTAATATAGACACATTGTTATGATTAGCAGCAAGCAAGATCTGGGGAATTACACCACTGCATGATGGGATACCTATTTAGCCATGAGCCAAGTTAGAGACTTCGAATTAGTGTATTCGACAGAGTTGGAGCCGAGGATTGGCTCTGAACCCATCCAGTAAAAATGAAGGGCGAGATGGACAACAAACATGGGACATTATGGTGAGTACATAACTTATTTTTCTTTAACCATGCTTCACAAACAATAGCAACATCAAGCTTATGTGAATACTGCAAATTTTCCAATTAAAAAAAATCATATTACTTATGTTCCTTCTATTAACAACCAGCACAGACAAATCAGATGTTACTGTCTGTAAACTGTTATAACCAGCATGAATAAAAATAGTTCCATACTGCCCTACCTCAAGGCATTCCAATGTCCTACTCATGTAATTTTCTTCCTGGCAAGCATAGCAATAGTCAGTTATCATTTCCTCTTTGCAAAGTTGAGAGTCAGTCTCTTTAATAATTGACTTTTCAGTTGCTACTAGATTATTTTTAACTGATTTTGTAGGATCCCTCATGTCTAATTCAATAATGCCTACTCTTCAATTGGTACAGAAGAAAAATTTCTATCATCATTAGTCTTATTATTCTCACTGCTTTCACCACTTAAATCATTTGCAAGCTCTCATCTAGATTTCTGTACTTCTACAGCCTCAAACATGTTGTCATCTTCAGTCTTTCTCCTCTTTTTTTCCTACAGCAGTGTTCTTTATTCCTTCCAAGTTCTGTCTAACTTTCCTTCTTTTAGCCTGCCCCTTTCCGTCATTTTTCCATTGACTCATTATATTTATTTATTTATTTTTTGTGATTGAAAAATGTTAGCATTCTGTGTAATCCGGGCATTGTATTTAAAAAAACAGCATTTGTTATTGCACTTATGAAACTGCATTGTTTGTTAGTTATGCAGTATATATAAATGGGTTACCTTCACTTCCCCTAAAGCTCATTTGACTGACATTCATTTGACTGAGACCGAATGACTGACACATCACTTCCCCTAAAGTTCACTTCTTCTAAAACTCATTTCCCTGACAATTAGTACTGACAGTGTGTAGAGCACTGTAAGGTAAGTAAAAGGAATATGTCCCTTTCCCCACTGTACTGCGACTCTGAAGTTATTATATATAGTTAGGGGTGTGTGTGGGGAACACCCCCCCCCACACTGGGGGGTCTGGGAGTGTAGGCCCCCACTTAGTTTGGTTTTACTGAACAATATAAAACCAACAGCAGAGAATATAAAATCAAACTAGGTATAGGGCTAGGGTCTATATTATATCAGTGAACACTTGAAATTGTGAAATCTGTATAATCAACCCAAACACTTCGAAAATCCAAAATGCCGAACACACAGATCCCAGGGGGGAAAAAAAATCACTGATCCGTAAAAAAAAAAAAAAAAAAAAAAAAAAACACACCCCCTACTTAAATATATCAACTCCGAGATCGCGCCACAGTGGAGGAAATGGCAAAGTCCTGAAAACGGCCCAGTGATTTTTTTTCCCTCTGGGAAAAAAATCGCTGTTGCGTGCTTTTGGAATTTCGGCATTTCGGGTAAACACTTTCGATTAAACAGCGTTTGCAACTTTAAGCGTTTGCTTACATAATTGGAACCCGAGGGCTGTGCCCCCCCCCAACTATATATATACTAACTCCAGGGTCGCACTACAGTAGGGAAAAGGATATATTTCTTTTACTTGCCTTACAGTGCTCTACACACTGCCAGTACTAATTGTCAGGGAAATGAGTTTTAGCGGAAGTGAACTTTAGGGGAAGTGAAGTGTCAGTCATTTGGTCTCAGTCAAATGAATGTCAGTCAAATGAGCTTTAGGGGAAGTGAAGGTAACCCATATAAATATATACATGTAGGTTTCTATGTATTTACATGCACATCACATATACATTCCTGAGAAGATACACATGCACACACACACACACACACACACACACACACACACACACACACATACACACACACACACACACACACACACACGCACACAGTCACTGCAAAAGAAGCAGAGCAACAATAGATACTTAATCTAGCAAAATTGATCTGTATTGCAACTCAGAATGATTTGTAATATTTAAACATATTGATGTCACTTACTGAGCACGCAGTCCTAAGGAAATGCAAATGAGCAGTTGTATAAAGCAAAACATAATGAATCAAACACAAGTCAGTGCTTTTCTGAACTGTGTTGTCCATTTCTTTATACTAATCCAGCCAAGGCTGTCTTCTAGGAGCCTTGTAGTGCAGTGCATGTGCGTTTACTTTCACACAGACACACACACACACACACACACACACACACACACACACACACACACACACACACACACACACACACACACACTCTCACATGCATACATAATCTTCTGCACTTAACTGAGCATATGTTTGTAGCACCAGTTGCATTACATACATGTCGATCACTTAATGTGCTGCACTGTTTGTCCTTAGACAATGACACTTCTTATGTTGAATGCACTCCCAACACTGCAGGCTTCACAGTCTGTAGTGCTGTGTGTATTTGTCTTTTCACTGTCCCTTTCTTCTAGCAGTAACAACACTTTAAATCTGGAGAGCAGGTAGTCTGCTATGATCTGCATTCTTTATCCATTTGCTTCCCTTTACTCAAAGTACAAACTGTGTTTTTCAAATACTGTGCATATGATGTGCCATGTACCTCATTTCTGTTTCTTCCATTCTTGCAGTATCATTTCTGTTACTTTGCAGAGTGAGCAGCCTGCTGTGTTGTATGCCATTCTGCTCATGCACCCCATTCTGCTGGGCACAGTGTACTTACATATGGCACATAGTGCACTATTCAAATGAATAGCATACTGGGCTGTATCTCTTTACTCATTTCATTTAATTTTACACTGAATATGTACTGATAGAAGTGCAGTTCTGTCTGTGAATCCCATATCTGACAGTACTGCTGGTTCATACTACAGACAGTGTCTCTGAATCTGGATGGCCATTTAACTCTCTGATTTTCTACTTGTACCTCTCAATTGTACCTCATTATGAGGAATGTTCCTCATTTTGTTCATAGGTTCATAGGTAGGTACTAGGCTATTGGCCCTAGGGCCTATACAAGCCTAGCCAAAAAGGTACCCTGGCTTTCTTCACCCAAGAAAATTATTTTCTTTGTGCCCCTGCTGAGCAGAGCCACAGAGGTGATCCCCGGGGTGAATTCCATATTTCCCATCCAATCATCAAGATTTTTCTTGAAGAGTGCTAATGAGGAGCTTTGTTTGATATAGATAGGTAGTTTTTTCTAGAGTATGGGAAGTCTCTGGGACAGGAATCTATCCCTCCAGCATATTCTGTTTATTGTGGTTACAAGGTTTAGGTCCCTAGAGCATGTAGCTTGGGAGGGACTTGGATTTCTTTAAGTGGAGCATGTCCAACAGCTCTGGATTTGACATAGCTTTGTATGTTAGGCAGAGATCGCCTCTGAGTAGGCAATATGTGATGGAGTAAAGCTGGAGTTTTTTGAGACAGTCTGCGTATGACATCTGTTTGAGGCTGGTAATCTTCTTTGTGAAGTATTTCTGCAGCCTTTCCAGTTGTTGTAGATGTCTTGTGCAGTACATACCAAAAGGGGCATTGTGCTCTATAATGGGTCTAATGAGTGACGAGTAGAGGGGGAACAGTGACCTTTTTTTTCCTGGATGAGAAACCTTTTGTTATGAGGCATGCCATGTAGAAGGATTTCTTGATTACTGTGGCAATGTGATTATCAAAGGAGAGACTACTGTCCACCTGTGTCCCAAGGTCTCTTATCACACTGTCGGTGTTAAGTAGACTACCACCTATGTGGTAGCTCATGGGTACAGAGTTTTTACCAAAGGGGATGACAATGCACTTTTTGGCATTGAGCATGAAGCCATGGCTTTGACACCAGGCATCTGTCTCAGTGAGGCCCTTTTGTAGGATGTCCACATCGTTAGGAGTTTCAATTATGGCTCCTAGTTTGCAGTCATCTGAGAACTTTGTTAGCCAAAGACCTTCTGTGTTAGCCTTTACTTCAGAAAAGTAGATACCCAACAGGAGAGGACCCAGGACTGAACCCTGTGGTACTCCATTTGTCACTGGTCTGAAGTTGGATTTGGAGTCTGTTACTTTCACAGTGTGAGTTCTGTCAGTGAGCCAGTTGGCAACCCATCTTGTGACATAGGGATTTATACCTAGTTTAGTGAGTTTATCTATAATTCCAGAGTTGGGGATGGTGTCAAAAGCCTTGGAGAGATCTAGATAGGCTGTGTGAACCACCTTCCCTCATCTACGGCTTTGGTGACTGCTTCAAAGAAGTCTGTCAGGTTTAGGAGACATGATCTGCCTTTTACAAACACGAACTGGTTGGGGTCCAAAGTTTGGAGATTACCAGTGTCTTTGTTTATAAGTTCCATGATGATACGTTCCATGGTCTGTGTTTTAAAGATTCTACTTTCCAAGTTGTCCTATACTGAAAGGGTTTGACACACATTCTTTGTTATGAATTTGTTTTAACAAATCAACATTGTGAATAATTCTGAATAATAGTGACTTACATTAATTAATTAATTAATTAATTAATTAATTAATTAAATTAATTAATTAAAAAAAAAACTCTTTTTAGAAATGAAAAGGTTAATAGCCATGCAGTGAGCTTAGTAGTTGAAGTTGGTAGTGAGTGGTCCACATTGTGCTCATCTGTGTTCCATATTTTGGGGGTGTAAGGTTCAGAGCTAGGTTTCTACTTTGGCTACAGTGTTTCTTTAAATTTGGGCAATTGGTTCATTGACTTTTCAGACACCTGTGTCTGAAGTGGGTCTACTTGTCAAGACCTAAGACAGGGATGATGCTAAAAACAGCATTTTTTTCTAGGTTCCCAAAGTTTAACCTAAAATTATTTTTGATGAGCAAAAACTGTGGCATCTTCCTGACTATTGTGGGTCCATGTGGCAGCGTAGCTAATCTTGTTTCATTAAGGATTTTCCCATCTGGCTGGATGGGTATTGCTATCAGTATATTGACTAATTATAATATGCTATCAGTATTTCCTATAAACATACACAATGACTGACAACATTCTTGTTTGTCTTACAGGCCTCTTTGGTTCATACAACAGAGACAGTTCGAATTATGTATTTAATGAGCTTGTTGATGGACAAGAAATACCCAGTGATGTTAGTAGGAAATGCAGGGACAGGCAAGTCCGTACTTATGGGAGACAAACTTCATAGTCTTAATACAGATGAGTATATGGTTCAAGCTGTCCCTTTCAACTTCTATACAACCTCAGCCATGCTTCAAGGTAAAAAAAAAACATTCCTATAATACTGAAATTTGCTTTTGGTACTTAGAATAAATGTTTAATTAACATAGTAAAATCTCTGTATTGGAAATTATTTGTAAATATTAAGACTGTTTAAAATGCATTAAAATTAAATACCAGTCTGCAGTGTTTCTTTGTTTCAGGATAACAATTGAAAGCAGCAACTCATTTAATTTTAAAGTTATGCCTTGTTTTGATATTGTGAATGTTAGGTTAGAAATAAATGGAACAGCAACACATTCACTGCATGGATATAGTCCATCAAAGTGTGACTTAATCTAAGGATTAAAACAGAATGAATAATACCAAGGCTCAGTTTGATGCCACAATAATAGTATAATTACACTTAGCCACTATGCCTAAGCAGATTAGCGTGCAATGCAGTATACATACTCCATTTTCAGTGGTCTAAGTTGGAAGAAGTAATTTGGGTAGAAATCTATTACATTAGTACTCATTGTTTCACGATCTAAATAATAGTTTTCTCTTGCAATTAATTCCATTGGTTTATCCCTTTGCAGGTGATTTAGAATGATGCTGTCTTAAGCTGCTATAAGTCCTTCATATAAGCTGCACTGGCAGGTGCTTCTTTAGATGGTCATCATATTGACCACTGCTGCAGTAGTCTTGGCTATATGACTTACAGTGGATATAAAAAGTTTACACAATCCTGTTAAAATCACAGGCTTTTCTGATATAAAAAAATGGGACAACAACAGATCATTTCAAAACTTTTCCCACCTTTAATGTGACCTATAACCTGTACAATTCAATTGAAAAACAAACATTTCTGTTAGGGGAAAAAATAAAAAAACATACAATAAGCTGGTTGCATAAGTGTGCACACCCTTAAACTAATACTTTGTTGAAGCACCTTTTGATGTAATTGCATCATTCAGTCTTCTTGGGTAGGAGCCAATCAGCATGGCACATCTTGACTTGGCAATATTTGCCCATTCTTCCTTGCATCAGATTGTGAGGGCATTTCTTGTGCACAGCCCTCTTCAGGTCTCCGACAGATTTTCTATTGGATTTAGGTCTGGGCTGTGGCTGGTCCAGCCCAAAACTTTAATTTTCTTCTGGTGAAGCCATTCTTTTGTTGATTTGGATGTATGCTTGGGGTCCTTGTCATGTTGAAAGGTGAAATTCCTCTTCATCTTCAGCTTTCTAGCAGACGCCTGAAGGTTTTGGGCCAAATGTGACTGATATTTGGAACTGTTCATAATTCTCTACACCTTGAATAAAGCCCCAGTTCCAGCTGAAGAAAAGCAACTCCAAAGCATACTACCACCACCACCATGCTTCACCGTGGGGATGGTGTTCTTTTGGTGATGCGAAGTGTTGTTTTTGCGCCAAACATACCTTTTGGAATTCTGGCCAAAAAGTTCAACCTTGGTCTTGAAGAATTCTGTACTGCCTTCCTGTTGGTTTCTTTCTGTTACTTGCCTTTGCATGCAAGCATACCACAGTTCATTCAACTATTTATTGTAATTAACTAGTCTTATTACTGTATTGTACTGAGTACAATAAATACACAGAGGCAAATGTTTCATTTGATAGGCTATACTATTATATTCTCCTTTTGGTTCTACAAGCAAGCAATACAAATATGTCAGCTCTCTGTAGCAAATCCCCAAAGCTTGTTTATGTACTGTTATTTATACCAGAAGGTCTGATATTTTTCTCAAAGTCTGATGTAATAGTTTTTTCTTTGTATAACAGTTTTTCTTTGTTCTTCTAATTTATGATTTGTCCTTGATTCTTTGGTCCAGGAAATTCAGTCTTGCGTTATCTGAAACTTAGTGTTTCAACACTATCTTGCTTGTGTTCCGGCTTTATCTTGCTTGAAATAAATTTGATGTACTTTTAGCTGCCATCTGCGTAGCTATTTTACAAACTTTGTTTCTCAATAACATATTTTTTTACATGGATGCCAAAATCTAACTAAGCTATATATGCTTGCCAGCACACTTACTGTTTTTCTAAATTTCCAGCATTTTACACTATTGTACATTAATCCTTTATATGTCATATTATTTTTGCGGCTTTTTATTCAAGCTAATAATGTAAGCAACAGTTTGAAAAGACAGTGTATACTAAACTCTTTCAGTTCCCCATTTTTATATTTGTTTGAGGAACGGACTAAACTTCAGTTAAAGAAAAGACTGCATTTCTTTCATTAGCATTGCTATTTATAGCATTTATGACTTTGCTCATATTTACAATCATAACTTGTTTTGTTATAGCAACTCTTGATAACCTGCAGTATAAAAAACAATTTTAAGCTGTAATTATTATTATGACCCCTAAAACTATCAACAGAGGATGTATTAAACCATTTAGCAATTTGATTCCAAATGATGACCATCCTGTAAATATGTCCCACCAATTATGGGCGGTGTCAGCTTTTGTTTTTGTCTTTTACTATTAACTTATTTGAAACCACACATACAAACTGTGGTGCCACATTATCAAACATTTTGAAATTTGAAGGTAATATTGTCCATTTACACAACATTTTGTTTAATTTACAAATTTAGATACATTAGTACTAAATTGTAATCTGTCTGTTAAAGATACTTGTGATGACTTACTAAATAGTAAGATTTCATTATGCTTGTAAATGGACAATCTGTGAGATATTTTGTCCTACTAGTTTTCATACCAAGCTCTTTTAAAACTGCATTTGGTATCTTTACAACTTGGGGATGTAATATTGATGTGCAATATTGTTTTTTGGTATTGTCCTTTCATGGTACAAGTGGATGGTATTTTTACTACTTGATCTATATGAAGTACTGGCTTATTTCCCAGAATGGTAAGTATTCTAACCCATGGTCCTTTTCCATGTATCTTTGTGCTATTTGCACAAATAAACAGAGTGTTGGTAGAAACTGTACCTGTTTTTTTCCCTCTCAAATTCCCTTGTCAGAATTGTTACATCTTCAGGGGGTAATGTACAGCATTTAATAGAGACTGAGTTGTTTACTGAAATGTTTGTCAGTCTTTGATTTTTTTCCTACCTTTGTATGCCTGACCTTGTTTAGATAACCATGCAGTTACATTTGTGTTAAATGTTATTCTCCCAAAGGTACATGCTGTATGCTTTTTACAACTGAAATTGTCTTGTGATCTACTTTGTGTAGCATTTTCCCAACTTAGTGCCATTCCTGAAATGTTGTAATAAGCAATTCCCTCTGTTTGGCATTCTACCAAAAGGAGTCCACTGAGTACAATACTTACAATAACAATCATGTTTTTCATGTTTATCAAAACTTGTTTGTCCTAACAACCTTTTTGGAATAATTTTAACAAACTTTGCACAGTGCTTGGCATTCAGTCTTGTAGATTCTTTCTAAAAAAAACAGAAACAAACTTTGTTGAGCATCTGCTCCCCCTTCTTTTAAAAGCGATGCATTTTGCTGCTGATCACTATAAACAATGACTCTCATTTGATCCCTGTGAACTAGCAAGGTCTTGTTCTTTTTACTTTATTTGACCTTATAGACCAAAGGCCCTATTTGTTCTGTTACTTAATCACACTGTTTTATGATATCTTTTAACTATTTTTGATGCTGTGCTACCTTTAACAAAGGTCTGTTATGTCCAATCTCTGGATCAAAAGGTAGTTGTGTGGGCATTTTTTTGCCTGTCATGATTTCAAATGGTGAAATCCCTGTCTTGCTGTTTGGGGTAGCTTTTACCCCTAACAGAATTCCTGGCAAATGTTGCACCCATTTAGCATTTTTAACTAAGTTTTATTTATGAAATATTGTAATTCCCTCTGTTTTGATGTTCAGAATGATGCAAACGAAATGCAGATGTCTGTGTTGAATGCTGCGTGCCTTGTCTTGCAGCTGCATTTTTATTTATAGCCCTTGAAGCATGTTCCAGACACTGAACATTCAGCTTGTCTCAAGCTGTACCTGACTTTGTTACATTGCATGAATGAATGCTGCTTTATTTGATTCCTTGATTTTAGCTAAGACCATTTTAACCCTTTAATATATGTATGCTAGTAAACAGAAATACATGTGTTTCACTGACTATATTATTTTTACATATATTGTTTATCAACATATGTGTATATACATCTAACTAGCAAATAGATGTGCACATGCATTTATACATTTTAAAACCTATCACTGTATAAATTCCCTCTGTTTTATTTTAAATTTAAAACTGTTTACATTAGTTATATTGCTATTAACTAGAAAGACATTGGGAAACAAAACCTTTAGTTTTCTTTTTTTTTTCAAAGAATTTTATTAAATAATTATTAAAATGAACAAATATTTCCATGAAATTATAACATTTTTTTCTTTAAAGTTAAAAAACAAGAAAATAAAAAAAACAAACCTTCTAATATATAAACCAATGTAACTAAACTATGTACAGACGTTCATCATGCAAAAAAAATGTTAATGTAGCTGTAGGATTAATAAAAATCATCTGTTTACATAAATTAATTAACTATTTTTCTAGAAGTTCATAGATGATATTCCATGAATTATATAATGTAGTATTCCTAGATGATCTAGATTTAATAGTTAACATTTCCAAATTACACGTTTCACGGAGTATATTTTTAAATTCCAAAAATGTAGGTGCTGTACTAGATTTCCAATTGTTAGTGATTGTTTTTCTAGCTATAGATAGCATAGACCAAACCAAATGGTACTTATTCTCTTTTACACAATCAGGAACAGGAGTATTAAATCAAACAAGTGATTTAGATATAAAGAAATTATCAGTAAAAATTGTTTGCAACAAATTATTGATATCATCCCAAAATTGTCTTAAATATATGCAATTATAAAACATATGAGACCAGTCAGCATTCAATTCAATATTACATCTCCAACATGTTATATTCTTTTTAGAAAATATACTTATATTATGAGGAGTGATAAATGATCTATTTAAAAATCTCCATGTGAATAATTTCCATTTTAAAGAAGTAGTAGTCATACTTGCTGATTGTAAAATATTCAGTTTGTCTTTCTCAGAAGGGGGATTATTATTAATTAAAGAAAAATATTTCCAATAATTATCTGAATGTGTATCTAAATCACATTTAATTGCCCTATACATGTTTGATAACTTGTTATTAGCAGGATATTTATGCAAAACTGATAAAATCATATATTGTATTAGTTTGGGGATTTTTTTATTAATTATAGAAGACATATAATCCAATTTATTTAATACATATTGTCTAGCTTCTTGAAGCTCTAACCATAAACAAGAATTAAGTTTATACTCTTCCAAGAGTAAACTATTGGATTTTATCTCATTATTTATCATCATTTGATGCCAAAATGTTAAATGCTTTTGCTGAAATATAGACATTTTTGTATAATCTGAGGAGAAAATAGATCTGTGTGTGTAGGCTATAGGGAAGAGTAAAAAAAAGCCAATACTTATATATATATTATATTTCAATATAAAATTTTTAAATGATTTTAAAAGAAAAACTATATACTTAGAGTTAAAACTCAGAGAAGAAAATTCAGAAATATAATCTTTGAATCTCCAAATAAATGGATTATTAATTATATTTAGCTTATAGGAACTGTTTATATCTTTGGTATTTTGTGACAATACCTCTATAAACTATTTCCACTTAGCAGTGTATTTCACATCAATGAGATGAGAGATTGTATTGAATACTGATGAAGTTGAATAAATTTCTAAATTTGGTAAGGTTATACCCCCATTATTCCAATTATACATATGGTATGTTAATGCAATCCTCGGCTTATTTGGTAACCACAAAAATTTCTGAATCATTGAATTCAATTTTTTTAATTATTTGGTAAGAAGGAGGTTTAGATAAAGATTGAATTATATATAAGATTTTGGGGAGAAGGATCATCTTTATTATTAAAAGTTTATCATCCATAGAAAAGGGTAATTTGTTCCATTTATTTATTAAATTTTCTATCTGTAATAGACTTTTATTATAATTTATTTGAATGGTATCTTTAATATGGTTAGTAATAATTATACCTAAATATGGTATTTGTTGAGACTGAGCTATATATTCATTATATTCATCGGGTATATTGTATTTTTTTGAACCTGTTAAAAGAATTTGTGTTTTATTATTATTAAAAGTAAGGCCGGAATTTTTTTGAAAATATTCCATGTTTTTAAAAAGTTTTTGTATAGATTCCCTTCTACTCCCAAGAGTAATCAATATGTCATCTGCAAACATTTGTATTGTAGATGATATAGTGGGGTTTAACTTGTATCCTTCAATATCTGTATCATGTCTTATTAAATTTGCCCATGGTTCCATAACTAATGAAAATAAAAGAGGGGTAAAGGACACCCTTGCTTAGTACCTTTTACTATTGGTATATTTTGAGATATACTAGTACCAATTTTAACATAAGCTTGGCTACCTTCATATAACAGAGTGATAAGATTGATAAAATTATTGGAGAAATTTAATTCCTTTAATAGAGTGAACAAATATTCCCATGTAACCGAGTCAAAAGCACAATTTATATCTAAACTAACTAGGGTTAAATTTGTTTTAAGATTTTTCACCGAATCAATTAAAGTTAATATTCTTTTAATGTTATCATATGAAGTTCTCTTTATTATAACCCCTGTTTGATCACTAGCAACTAATTTGGGTACAAGTGTTTTAAGCCTTTCTGCATAAATGGACATAAATAATTTGTAATCAGTGTTTAATAGGGAGATGGGTCTATAGGAGGTACACTTAGAGGGATCTTTGTTAGATTTTAAAATAGGAGAAATAAAAGTGTAGTTCCAAGAAGGTGGAATTATGTTTTTGTCCTGTACAAGATTAAATAATTTATAAAGCAATTTTAGAGCATTTATAGGTAGTAATTTGTAAATTTCAGGAATGATGCCGTCATTACCTGGTGCTTTATTTTGCTTTAATTTGGTAACGTGAGCTTGAAGTTCTTTTAAATATATTTGTTTATCAATAGAAATCCCTTGTTCCTCTGAAAGTCTTGTTTTAGTGTATTTATTAATAAATGTTTTATTGCCTCTTTAGAGTTAATATCAGTAGTTGTTTGGTTGATGTTTATAAAAAACTCTCTAAATTCAGTTATTATATTATGAATTTCCAATACCATTTTTCCTTTTTTAGGGGAGAATATTTCATTAATATGATTAAATCTATTTAATCTTTTCATTTTATTAGCAGTAATTTTTAAGGATTTAGGGTTAGAAGAGAAATTTATAAGCTTTAATTTTTCTATATTGATCATAGTTTTATGTTTTAATATTTCTAGATATTTATTATTTAACATATTTATTTATTTTCTTTTATCTGATATATCTTTATCACCCATATTACTAAGTTTTAAAGTGTCTAATTTACATTGTATATCTTGCAGTTCTTTATCCCAAGCTTTCTTTTTTTTTTTTTGTTGTACCAATTCAATATCCTACCATATAGATGAGCTTTTAGGGCATCCCATATATAAATTTCTGATATATCATTAGTATTGTTAAGTTCTAAAAATTCTGTACTTCTGTAGAAATTAAATCATTAAAATATTTTAATTTTGTGATACAAGCTGGGATCCTTTTTGTATGAATATTAAATTTGGATTGACTACCACTTCAAAAATTATAGAATTATTATCTGATAAAGGACATGAAATCACTGCTGATTTGTTTAAGGAATCTGTTAAATTATTAGAAATAAAAACTCTATCTGTCCTCGAGTATGAGTTATGTCTATGAGAAAAAAAGGTGTAAAACAAAGAAGTAGTATCTGCAAAATAATTTATATCTTTCAAAAATTAAGTATCTGAAAAGTCTTTTAATAATTTAGATGATGTAGATATTCTTCTCTTCCCGTTAGTACTAGAGTCTTTGTAATCTAGAATACAATTGAAATCTCCTGCCAAAATAATGTTCCCTTTAGAGAATAATACAATTTGATCTAGATGTTGTTTCACTGTATTTATCCCTATCCCTGGGATCCAATATATGTTAATCAATATGAAAATTTTACTGTTTATTTCTATGGTGACTGCACAAAACATTCCTTTATTATCCTGATATGTATCTATTATTTTAGGAAAAGGCATTATGTTGTTCCATAGGATAGCTACTCCTCCCTTTTTCTTAGTATGTTCAGAACTTACTAAAATCTTATATGTTTTAGATTCAAGTCTGAATATATCCTCTGTTATTAAGTGAGTTTCTTGTAAAAATACTAACTGGGATTTATGTAACTTAAGATATCTAGTTAAATTCTTCCTTTTATTGGGATTATTTAAACCATTAATGTTAACTGATATACCTTTTAGTGTAGTCATTGAAAATTAAATGATGTAAATATAAACATACTGATCTAAGAAATACACAAGAATATATCTAATAGGAATACTATTATGATCATTAGAACAAACATAGTGTAAGAGTATCATATTCTTAAAATTAAGGTTGTTTCCTACTACATAAGATATGAACATCTGAAAAGTTATTAGAAAATATTTATAACATAAACATGAAACAAAATAACCAACCAGAACCCCTCTGGAGTTTAAAACTCCTAACTTGAATGACATCAGTCACTCGAATCAACCTCCTATCAAAAGCAGCATCCAGTTAGCACCTGCCTAAATGTCTATAGTCATAACTATAAAAATAAGGCTTCTCATCAATAACATAAACAATTTTTTGTATGAACCAAATATATAGATATAATGTTGTGTCAATTAGTAAATTAATGACAGCTATATCTTAGGAATAAAGTACAGAATTTTCTTACATTTGTTAGTAGGTTATTAAGAACTACTATGATCTATTAGTTCACTCTTCTGTTTTAAAGTAATCACATTTGATAAGAACCTTAAAAAGAGACTATGGCATTATTTTATTACCGAAATATGGCTAATAAAGGCTGAAGTGTGATATATAGTACTGCCATAGGTGATCAGCTAACTGGGACATAGTTGTAAATGAATCACCTAAGGGCCTTCAATAACCACTAACATCGGCAGCTAATAAATAAGATGCTAATAAAAGTGATTTTACTAACAATCAACTAACATACTGATTGTTCTGAAAGAAATGAACACTGCATTTCTTTGCCAGAAACCAAATATAGTGATTACTCATCAAGAAGTAAAACCAACAACATCCTGTTAGTTTTCTTATAACCAAACACCCCGGTCCAGTCTCTCATAGAAGAGTGACTAATAAACCTTAAAAGTCTGATCTTCCATTCATTGCATTAATTTGAGTTACCTCAAAGGTCCATCACCATAATGAAAACTAGTGAAAAGGTCATATTAGTTCAAAGAAGCAAGGTGCTTAAATAGCTCCTGTATACTATATAAAAGCCTTATTTAAATATAATGAGCTTTTTATTATTCAATTATAGCTTATACTATCTTTGAGTTTTGAAAAGCTATTTCATTAACAAAACAAAAGATGAAAATTTCACATTTTCCAATGATAAACAGATCTAACTATTTTTAATGCACCTGTCCTTGCAATATTATTGCTGCCTATGTGGTACATCCCTATCAGCCTATTACACAAATGCATTCATAAAATAACTGAGATAACCTATTATATACATCTATACATTTAACATTTTGATAAATGCTTCATGAATATTTTCTCAGCAAGTCAATAGTTATAAAAAATGTACATGTAACACAAGTATATAAACAGCTTGTAGCGTTATTAAATCTTCCAGAAATGCACAAATCACAACTAGTATTTCTCATCAAGATATCGGCACCCTTGTCATATATAAAGCAAATATTTGATGAGAATACTATTCGTATATAAATACATAAGGCTCAAGAATACCTATGATGATCGGAAAAAGTATTTAGGCTACAAGCGTAGTATAATCCCTATTTATTTAAGAGATTATTGCATATAATGTCTTACAATAAGTTGAAAGTAGTAATCTAGTTATATCTTCTTTCCGTATGCTGTATGAGGAAAAAAATTTTATTCAGTAGCTTCCCAGTGAGGATCAGAAGATCAATTTACATCTGACGCCTTCATGATGACGTTTTAAGAAAGCTCTGAGCTTTCCAGCCGCGATGGATACCACAGTCTCGAGCTCATCATGAAGATAAAGCTTTCAAAGTTCCGGCGGGAAATAGTAAGTAAAACATTACTTAACTACATATAAGGCAATGTCTTGAGACTCCCTCTATACCGAGAGAGATGAGAAAGAAAAAAAAAAAAAAAAAAAAACCTCGCATACACAACACGAAGCAATGACAGCTATCAAGCAAAGCTTCGCCACACTATCAGCCAGACTCTCCGGTTAATCTCTGACCAAAGCACACAGGCTCCAAAACATAGAATTAACACAAACAACACCACACATGTCTCTACAGTGCTAGAGCACCAAACCAGAGCCTCCAAATAAACACACCAACAACTCGGAAACGAAAACAAAACCTTACCATTACTCCAGCCACACTGCCACTCACGTCCCGGGTCAGAAGTACCATCACTAGCACAGCAATTCTGCAACTATACATCAGGCCACCATACAAGATTCCTTTATCAAACAATTAACCATAAATCAACTAAAATACAAATACAGCAATTATAACTAAATAAAAGTTTTCCAACCACTATAAGAACCAAAATCAAGATAAACAAATATGCCCCCTAATGATGAGCACCACTACAAGACATCCGGAAGCATAGATATCCGAGACAGGAGAATCACTGCATCCATGGGAATCAAACCAATAAACATCAAGATAATTAATCTTAAACAAATAGTACAAAAAAAATCCCAACAAACGACTATTCTACAAAACAAAATAGAGAACTATTTAGTTAAGCAATTTACATTATATTAAATATAATACCAAAAGCTCACCTGGATGTCTGGTTTCATTTCCCCAACTGAGTGAATCAAGTGCAAATATGTACTTGTTATGATTCATCTTTTGATTTTTTTTTTAGGGTCAAATGTTTTCCAAGTGTTGTTCTCAGCATTCCTTTTAAGACTAGGACTGGCCCACTCCATTTCATCTACTTTTTCCAGTATGTTATTAGATTTTATATAAGTTATTGCATTGTCTAGGTCTTCAAAAATTTTAAAACCATCTTGATAAAATATTTTCAGTCTTGCAGGAAAAACAAAATGGGTTTTTATTTTATTCTTTTTTAGTTCTCTAACTAAAGGCAAGAACATTTTCCTTTTTGATATTACTGAAGAAGAATAGTCATTATCAAAGCGTATGATATTGTCCTTCAGTTTGATTGGGGATTTTGCCCACGCAGTCTTTAGTACCATTTCCTTATCATGGGCTGATAGGAACTTTACAATAACAGATTTAGTATAATTACTCTTGGTGTTTTTAGAAGTCACCATTGATCTATGGGCTCTTTCAATACCATATGAAAGAGCCTCGAGCAGTTCAAGTACTTCAGGCAACCAGGAAGATAAAAATGTTTCCATATTATTTCCCTCTATGTTATCCGGTAAGCCAAAAATTCTCACATTATTCCTACGGGACCTGTTCTCAAGGTCATCAACCTTTGTCTGAAGAAGAGAATTTTGCTTTAACAGGAACTCAACAATGTTAAGTTGTCTCTCTCGCCTTCATTCTTGCTGGTTGGGTTCGGAGCCGATCCTCGGCTCTGACTCTGCCATCTACTAAAGCTCGAGAGCTATTTACTGGCTTGAGGCCTCCCCATATCCCACAATGCTTGGCACTAGATACCCAGATCTCGTTTGCCGCTTCAGCTACGAGGTTGCGTTTTTACTGGCTCAGGTCGTATTAATCTTTTTTGGTCTTATTAGCTTAAAATCTACCTTTGTATTTTTCTTATATATAGATAGTCTTTCCCTTTTAGTATAATTAGACTGTGTATCCCCTAATTTGTCCCACTCAGGAAACTCATTTTTTTTTGTTAGAGAGTTTCTACCCCCCCCCCCCCCCTTGTTTCTTCTCTTTAGGAGTAGTGTTTAGCCTTGTAATATTTGTATATATATTTATTAGTGGATAGTTTTTGTTGTTATTAAGTGTGGTGTGATAGCTTTTCCTGTTATTATTGTTAGTTTAACTAGTGCGGGTGTGTGACTGTTCCTGTGTGCCTTGTTTACGCACTAGTTTAATTTTCTCTCTTTGGTATCCCCTTGCCAGTATGTCCAAGGATACCAAAGTTTCAGGCTTCAAGAAGTGTGACTCATGCTGTTAGAAGATGTCTCTGACGGACGGTCACACTTCTTGTGTTTATTGCTTGGGTTCCCTACACCTGCAGGACTCCTGCTCGGTCTGTCATGCCTTCAGCCCAAGAATCCTGCAGGATCGTAGGAACAAGCCTATTTTGAGAGGCTTACTTAAGCCAGAGGAATCCCCGGCGAAGCCTCAGTCGGGGAAATCCTTAAAGCCCGCCAAGCCGTCAGCTCCCAGTTCGGAGCCGTCGCCGGGTGAAGCATCTGCCTCCTCTTCGGTTCCGGCTGGAACCGACATCTCTGGACCTCAATTGGCTCCGGCTTTAGTGTCAGAACCGTCTTTGGGCCGAAAACGTTCTAGGTCCCCTTCCCTAGAATCGGTTCGTTCGGCTCCGAGGTCACCATTGCTTCAGTCTGAACAAAGCCATAGATCCCACTCCTCTTGGTCCTCCAGGTTATCCGATCATGACTTGGAGAGGGTGGTCAGTAGACTCCTTAAATTGCAGGCCCTGGCCAAAATGATAACCAGCCCTTCTCAACAGACTGTGGCTGTCCCTGTGTCTTCAGCAGTTCCTCCTCTGACTCCCCCTTTGTGTTCAGAGCCGGAGCTGGTTGGGGCTCGAATCTTGGTAATGTCGGAGCCGATACCACACCTTTCGGCTCCGATCTCTTCATTGGTTCCTTCTTGGAGGGATCTGGGCACCAGGACTCCCTCATCGGCTCCGAGGGGGCGAGTGGCATCAGACCCTTGTCTGACCCCGTACTCCCTCTCGGGGCTTCAGCGCAGGTGAGCTTGGCTCCGACATTGGCCTTGGAGCCATCTTTCTCAGTGCCAGGAGGGGTTCATGTCTCTTCGGAGCGGGGACCTTCTGCTCTGCCTGATAGGGGCGCCTTCGAGGTCATGAGGAGCGTGTTGACTCCTGGGTCGGCTCCTCGATCAGCCCCATCGGCTCCTCCCCCCATGGTGCCTGCATCAGTCTCTGCCCACCCTCCTGACCCCAAGCGTTGAGAACAGATGCTCCAGGTCACCCCATTGGGCGTATCTTCCGAGGTCTCCCCTGATCATTCAGAGGATCCCCCTCAGAAGAGAAAATGTAAGAGGAAACATGTCGACTCCCCCGAGTCAGTCACGTCTGATACCGACATGGAGGATTCGGAAGGGTCCCCAAGATCCCCCTCTGAGGATGTCTCTTTTTCAGACATCCTAGAGATCCTTAAGTAGAAGGGGAACTGGACTGCCCTTAACCCTTCCGAGGATGAGTCGGTATACCTGGACGCATTTGGTTCTCGCCCTTCCAACTCCTGGGTGTCTCCACCCTTCGACCCGCTGATGGAAGTAGTGGCTCGAAGGGCGTGGTCAGCCCTGGACACAGTGGAACTAACTCCCCGCAGGCCCACTAAGTTCATTACAGCCCCACCCAACAAACAATTTTTGACAAAAGCTGCTGTCACCGTTGATGCCATGGTGGTTGCAGCAGCCATGAAGATGGAGTTGGCTGACTCTTCAGTGCCTGTCCATCCACCTAATAAAGAGTCTAGGACAATGGACAGGTACGAGAAGTGGATGTTTTCCTCAGTGACTTTTTCCATGCGGTCGCTGAATTATCTGTGCCACTTCACCCGCCTTCAAAGGGATCTTTTCAAGGAACTGGGTGATACCCTTCAGGATCCATCAGCTGCGGGGGCTCAAGATAAGATTAACCTCAGCTGGTGACCCTTAACTCAATCGTCAACTCCTCCATGCGGCTCATTTCTTATGCAGCCGATGGGGCGAGTAAGGCCGCAGGTACAGGCGTGGCTTTGAGAAGACATGCCTGGATGCAGTTATGTAACTTTGCTGACCCCTTTAAGATGTCCTTCACCAATACCCCCTTCGATGGTTCGGCCCTGTTTGGACCACAGGTGAAGGATACCCTTACCAGGTGTGAGCAGAAAGGCAAGACTTTCTCTGCCGTGGGAGTCCGTTTTTCTACTCCCTCTAGACCATACCTTAAAGGTCAAAAGAGTGGGAAAATGTGCTTTCGGAAACCCCAGGGAGTCGTGCCTGACACACGTGGTGAGTTTCCCTCCAGGGGCAGAGGAGGGAACAATAATAGATGCCGCCCGAGGGGCAGAGGGGGTCTGCAAAATCAGGGTAGCAGAGAATTTTTCTCTGACAAACCTTTTCAGCACCACTGAGGGGCTGCCTGACTGTCCACCTTCAGAGGTAGTCGGGGGAAGATTGTCACTGTACCCAGAAGCCTGGCAACTCCTCACACAAGACAAATGGATATGGTCTATCATATCCGAGGGTTACAAAATCCCCTTTGTCCACACCCTTGTACAAACAACCAAGTCCCTTCCAGATGTTCCACCCGGTCTAAGGGAACAAGCAGTGCCAGAAATTTCAAAACTGCTAGAAAAATGCGCCATCCAGCCAATCCCAGCAGATCAGCAAGGATCCAGAATTTACTCCAAGTTCTTTTTGGTACCAGAAAAGACAGGGGACCGGAGACCCATTTTGGATCTCAGCAGGTTAAAGAAATCTGTTCAAAGAACGAAGTTCCGGATGGTCACGCTTCAGTCCATTCTACCCATTTTGGGTCAGGACAATTAGATGTGCTCCATAGACCTTCAGGATGCGTACTACCATATCAAAATGGACAGGTGCTCCAGAAGTTTTCTCCGCTTCTGGCTGGGAGCCAGTCACTATCAATTCAGAGCCCTGTCCTTTGGTCTCACCACGGCCCCCAGGGTGTTCACCAAATGCATGGCAATGGTTACGGCTCACCTGAGACGGCGAGGATTCCAGGTGTTTCCATATCTAGACGACTGGCTCCTTACTGCTTCCATCAGGCATCAGCTACTGCGAGCCAGGGATTATACCATCCAAACTTTCTCTGAGCTAGGTATCTCAATAAATTTCAAAAAGTCTGCATTGTCGCCTTGTCAGTCTATAACCTTTATAGGTGCAAGATTAAATACAAAAGATCTGTCTGCAAAACTTCCTCTAGACAGAGTGTCAGACATTCGCTGACATGTGCAGGTCTTACTACAGTGCAAAAGGATTCAGGCCAGATTTGTACTAAAAATGTTGGGTCTCATGGCAGCAGCAATCATACTAGTTCCCCTGGCTCGTTTTCACATGCGGATTCTTCAGTGGATGCTTTATACCCAATGGTCTTTTCAACAACTTCCGATGTCTCACAAGATAATAATCACTCAATCATGCAAAGACCACCTGGTGTGGTGGATGGTCTCCCCTCTAGTACTCCAGGGCAGACCATTTGTTCTTCCTCCTCCTGTTGCCACTGTGACCATGGATGCCTCCCTGATCGCATGGGGGGGGGGCATTTTCAGGGCAGGACTGTCCAGGGCACTTGGCAACCTCTAGAGTACCATCTGCACATAAACATCTTGGAGATGAGAGCGGTGCTTTTAGCGTTGCAAGCTCTTCAGGACTCTCTACCCACCGGGACAATTGCAATTCAAACAGACAATATGTCTGTAGTGTGGTACATCAACAAGCAGGGTGGAACCAAGTCCTATCCCTTATGTCGAGAAGCACACAGACTCTGGCAGTCGCGATCTCTATTAACGGTTTCTGATAGCAATGCACATCCCCGGGAAGTCCAACGTCATAGTGGACAGGCTAAGCAGAGCTATTCTCATGCCTCACGAGTGGTCTCTCAATCAGTCAGTAGCGGACAAAATTTTCCGCAGATGGGGTCAACCTTGCTATGACCTTTTCGCAACTCCTCTCAACAGCAAGTGCGATGATTTTTTCACTCTCTTCCCCCTTCCCGGGCACTCCCCCTGAGACGCTTTAGTTCACGATTGGCCCCGGGGCCTTCTGTATGCATTCCCACCTTTTCTCCTAATTCCCAAACTAATTCAGAAGGTGACCGCACTGGGATCCAGGATGATCTTCATTGCCCCTTACTGGCCTCAACAAATTTGGTTCCCATTCCTGCATCGTCACCTACTGGAGCAGCCTTGGAATCTGGACCCAGTGCCAGACCTCTTGGTCCATCAGTCGGGTGGGCTACACCAATCCCTTCAGTCTCCCAACCTCACAGCTTGGTTGCTCCACTTCCAACCTTAGCCAGGCTTCCACATATTTCTCAGCCGGTGCATGAAATCATCCTTTCTTCACACAAATCTACCACCAGGAAGACTTATGCTAGTAAGTGGAAACGTTTCTCTTTCTGGGCAGAGGCTCGGAATATAGACCCCTTTACAGCCCCTGTCCATCACATCCTAGATTTTTTAGCAGAACTCTTTCAAGCTGGTTCCTCGTCCGCCACCATTAGGGTCCAATTAGCTGCTATCGCAAATTTTCAAGCTGGCCTGTCAGAAACCAGCATCATGTCCCACAAACTTTGCAAGGCCTTTCTTAAAGGGACTATTTTGCTTAGGCCCCTGGTCAGAGATCCCCTGCCTCTGTGGGACTTAAACTTGATATTAGCTTCCTTGATTCTCCCCCCTTTTGAACCTGCGGCTTCCTGTTCCTTAAAATTGCTCTCCTGGAAGACTCTCTTTTTAGTAGCCATCACCTCAGCTAGGAGAGTTTCGGAACTTCAAGCCCTCTGTATTCGTCCTCCTTACCTTGTGTTTCATAAGGATAGAGTTTCACTCAGGACTAATCCTTCATTTCTGCCCAAGATACCTTCCGTAACAAACCTGAATCAGGCTATTGATCTACCTGTCTTTTTCTCTAACTATTCGAACAAAGCTGAACAAAAGTTACACCAACTGGACGTTCATAGGCAATTACGTTTTTATTTGGATAGGGCCAAGCAAACAAGGAAATCAGACCAACCCTTCCTGTCCTATGCTGAGGGCTAACAGGGCCTGCCAGTTTCTAAAGTAACCTTATCCAGGTGGTTGTCCTCTATTATTACTTTGATTTATCAGCTGAGACATAAAGAACTCCCTACTAAACCAAAGGTTATTCCACCAGAGCATTAGCTACTTCGGTAGATTTTCAAGCAAGACTTCCAATGGACTCTATTTGTGCCGCAGCCACATGGGCCACTCCTCATACTTTCATTTCACATTATAAGTTGGATATGGCCTCTAGGAGTAGAGCTGCTTTTGGTTCCACTGTGCTCAAGAGTCTGTTCCGATGAGCCACTCAGGACTAAGGTGCTAGGGACGCTGTCCCAACCAGCAAGAATGAAGGCAAGAGAGACAACTTAACATTAAGAAGTTATGTACCTACCATAACGTTCCATGTTTGTTGTCTTCTTCTCGCCTTCTTTCTTGTGTCCCACCCTCCATCCCCCTAGCCTGGACAGACCGAGAAGAGTCCCTTTTTGAGGCCTTCTTCCTCTGGCTGAGTCTTATCTTGGTTATGTCCTCCTCTGTCTTAGTACTGTAGGAAAACCTTGTAGTATGGACAAGGTGTCCTTGTATTTTCTATGGTGTTAGCTGTGCCAAACGAGATCCGGGTATCTAGCGCCAAGCATTGTGGGATATGGGGAGGCCTCGAGCCAGTAAATAGCTCTTGAGCTTTACTAGATGGCCGAGTCAGAGCCGAGGATCGGCTCCGAACCCAACCAGCAAGAAAGAAGGCAAGAAGAAGATAACTAACATGGAACGTTATGATAGGTACATAACGTCTTATTATGTGGCACACATCTCTTGTTAGACTGCTTAGGCCTACTATTAGCAAAAATATTGTGGTGCATGGAGTGCTGTGATTATGCTCCAGTATTTGTAAAAAGATAAATCATTTAAAGAATAATGTACCTTGAGACCTGATTTTAAGAAATATTAAGAACCGCCTACTTAACATTTTAAGGTAGGGTCTCGTGCTTGGCAGTCTTCTGGGCCGCAGGTACAGGCGTGGCTTTGAGAAGACATGCCTGGATGCGGTTATGTAACTTTGCTGACCCCTTTAAGGCGTCCTTCACCAATACCCCCTTCGATGGTTCGGCTCTGTTTGGACCACAGGTGAAAGATACCCTTACTAGGTGTGAGCAGGAAGGCAAGACTCTCTCTGCCGTGGGAGTCCATTTTTCTACTCCCTCTGGACCATACCCTAAAGGTCAGAAGAGTGGGAAAATGTGGTTTTGGAAACCCCAGGGAGTCGTGCCTGACACACATGGTGAGTTTCCCTACAGGGGCAGAGGAGTGAACAATAATAGACGCCGCCCAAGAGGTAGAGGGGGCCCGCAAAATCAGGGTAGCAGAGAATCTTTCTTTGACAAACCTTTTCAGCACCCCTGAGGGGCTGCCTGACTGTCCACCTTTGGAGGCAGTCAGGGGAAGATTGTCACTGTACCCAGAAGCCTGGCAACTCCTCACACAAGACAAATGGGTATGGTCTGTCATATCCGAGGGTTACAAAATTCCCTTTGTCCACACCCCTGTACAAACAACCAAGTCCCTTCCAGGTGTTCCACCCGGTCTTAGGGAACAAGCAGTTCCAGAAATTTCAAAACTGCCAGAAAACGGGCCATCCAGCCAGCCCCAGCAGATCACCAAGGTTCCGGAATTTACTCCAAGTTCTTTTTGGTACCAAAAAAGACAGGGGACTGGAGACCCATTTTGGATCTCAGCAGGTTAAACAAATCTGTTCAAAGAACGAAGTTCCAGATGGTCACGCTTCCATCCATTATACCCTTTTTGGGTCAGGACAATTGGATGTGCTCCGTAGACCTTCAGCATGCATACTACCATATCAAAATGGACAGGTGCTCCAGAAGTTTTCTCCGCTTCCGGCTGGGAGCCAGTCACTATCAATTCAGAGCCCTGCCCTTTGGTCTCACCACAGCCCCCAGGGTGTTCATCAAATGCATGGCAGTGGTTACGGCTCACCTGAGACGGCGAGGATTCCAGGTGTTTCCATATCTAGATGACTGGCTCCTTACTGCTTCCACCAGGCATCAGCTACTGCGAGCCAGGGATTATACCATCCAAACTTGCTCTGAGCTAGGTATCTCAATAAATTTCAAAAAGTCTGCATTGTCGCCTTGTCCGTCTATAACCTTTATAGGTGCAAGATTAAATACAAAAGATCTGTCTGCAAAACTTCCTCTAGACAGAGTGTCAGACATTTGCTGACATGTGCAAGTCTTACTACAGTGCAAAAGGATTCAGGCCAGATTTGTATTAAAAACGTTGGGTCTCATGGCAGCAGCAATCATACTAGTTCCCCTGGCTCGTTTTCACATGCGGATTCTTCAGTGGATGGTTTTTTCAACAACTTCCGATGTCACACAAGATAATAATCAATCAATCATGCAAAGACCACCTGGCGTGGTGGATGGTCTCCCCTCTAGTACTCCAGGGCAGACCGTTTGTTTTTCCTCCTCCTGTTGCCACGGTGATCACGGATGCCTCCCTGATTGGGTGGGGGGGGGGGCATTTTTAGGGCAGGACTGTCCAGGGCACTTGGCAACCTCTAGAGTACCACCTGCACATAAACATCTTGGAGATGAGAGCGGTGCTTTTAGTGTTGCAAGCTCTTTAGGACTCTCTACCCACCGGGACTATTGCAATTCAAACAGACAATATGTCTGTAGTGTGGTACAACAACAAGCAGGGGCGGAACCAAGTCCTATCCCTTATGTCGAGAAGCACTCAGACTCTGGCAGTGGGCGATCTCCTCTCAACGGTTTCTGATAGCAAAGCACATCCCCGGGAAGTCCAACGTCATAGCGGACAGGCTAAGCAGAGCTATTCTCATGCTTCACGAGTGGTCTCTCAATCAGTCAGTAGCGGACACAATTTTCCGCAGATGGGGTCAACCTTGCTACGACCTTTTCGCAACTCCTCTCAACAGCAAGTGCGACGATTTCTTCACTCTCTTCCCCCTTCCCGGGCACTCCCCCAGAGATGCTTTAGTTCACAATTGGCCCCGGGGCCTTCTGTATGCATTCCCACCTTTTCTCCTAATTCCCAAACTAATTCAGAAGGCGACCGCATTGGGATCCAGGATGATCCTCATTGCCCCTTACTGGCCTCAACAAATTTGGTTCCCATTCCTGCATCATCACCTACTGGAGCAGCCTTGGAATCTGAACCCAGTGCCAGACCTCTTGGTCCATCAGTCGGGCGGGCTGCACCAATCCCGTCAGTCTCTCAACCTCACAGCTTGGTTGCTCCACTTCCAACCTTAGCCAGGCGTCCACATATTTCTCAGCTGGTGCGTGAAATCATCCTTTCTTCGCACAAATCTACCACCAGGAAGACTTATGCTAGTAAGTGGAAACGTTTCTCTTTCTGGGCAGAGGCTAGGAATATAGACCCCTTTACAGCCCCTGTCCATCACGTCCTAGATTTTTTAGCAGAACTCTTTCAAGCTGGTTCCTCGTCTGCCACCATTAGGGTCCAATTAGCTGCTATCGCAAATTTCCATGCTGGCCTGTCAGAAACCAGCATCATGTCTCACAAACTTTGCAAGGCCTTTCTTAAAGGGACTATTTTGCTTAGGCCCCCGGTCAGAGATCCCCCGCCTCTGTGGGACTTAAGCTTGATATTAGCTTTCTTGATTCTCCCCCCTTTTGAACCTGCGGCTTCCTGTTCCTTAAAATTGCTCTCCTGGAAGATTCTCATTTTAGTAGCCATCACCTCAGCTAGGAGAGTTTCGGAACTTCAAGCCCACTGTATTCGTCCTCCTTACCTTGTGTTTCATAAGGATAGTTTCACTCAGGACTAATCCTTCATTTCTGTCCAAGATACCTTCCGAAACAAACCTGAATCAGGCTATTGATCTACCTGTCTTTTTTTTTAACTATTTGAACAAAGCTGAACAAAAGTTACACCGATTGGACGTTCATAGGCAATTATGTTTTTATTTGGATAAGGCCAAGCAAACAAGGAAATCAGACCAACTCTTCCTGTCCTATGCTGAGGGCAAACAGGGCCTGCCAGTTTCTAAAGTAACCTTATCCAGGTGGTTGTCCTCTATTATTACTTTGATTTATCAGCTGAGACATAAAGAACTCCCTACTAAACCTAAAGGTCATTCCACTAGAGCATTAGCTACTTCGGTAGCTTTTCAAGCAAGACTACCAGTGGAATCTATTTGTGCCGCATCCACATGGGCCATCCTCATACTTTCATTTCACATTATAAGTTGGATATGGCCTCTAGGAGTAGAGCTGCTTTTGGTTCCACTGTGCTCAAGAGTCTGTTCCGATGAGCCACCCAGGAATAAGGTGCTAGGGACACTATCCCAACCAGCAAGAATGAAGGCGAGAGAGACAACTTTACATTAAGAAGTTATGTACCTACCATAATGTTCCATGTTAGTTGTCTTCTTCTTGCCTTCTTTCTTGCGTCCCACCCTCCATCCCCCTAGCCTGGACAGACCGAGAAGAGTCTCTTTTTGAGGCCTTCTACCTCTGGCTGAGTCTTATCTTGGTTACGTCCTCCTCTGTCTTAGTACTGTAGGAAAACCTTGTAGTATGGACAGGTGTCCTTGTATTTTCTATGGTGTTAGCTGTGCCAAACGAGATCTGGGTATCTAGCGCCAAGCATTGTGGGATATGGGGAGGCCTCGAGCCAGTAAATAGCTCTCGAGTTTTAGTAGATGGCTGAGTCGGAGCCGAGGATCGGCTCCGAATCCAACCAGCAAGAAAGAAGGCAAGAAGAAGACAACTAACATGGAACGTTATGGTAGATACATAGCTTCTTATTATGTTCACTGTCCTGAATTCTGTTATGCATATCACTTAATGCAGTTTCCATTCCTGAAATCTGCTTCCTCTGTTGCAATAAATCTTCATGTAGAATGTCCATTTGGTGAGAACACTTTTCTTTGAAATTGTCAATTTTTATATCCATTTTGTCTATCTTGACACTTAGTTCCTGAATAATAGTTAGTAATGACTGTAGTTCTTTTTTTATAGTTATCTCTTGATGAGAAGATTTAGTGAAGCTCATCCTGTTCTTTTACTGTAGTACTTCCAAGTGTAACTTTGACAGGAAAACTTAAAATCTACTTGAAATTTTTTATATACTACCCTAATATATATTTAAAGAATTAATTAAAATAAAAAAAAACTATTAATGTTAAGTTGTCTATCTCGCCTTCATTCTTGCTGGATGGGTTCGGAGCCAACCTCGGCTCCGACTCGGCCACTCTAAAAGCTCGAGAGTTGGTTCCACCGGCTCGAGGCTCCCCTTATATCCCACAATGCTAGGCGAGAGTTACCTCAGATCTCGTTTGCCGCTACAGCTTCGAGGTTGGTTGCTTCTACCGGTTCCTGGTGAGTGTTAGCTTTTTATATAAAAAGTTACTCTTTTTTTCCCCTTTTAACTTTAATTCTTCCTAAATTAGTGTAGGATATAGATCTTTATCCCCGACCCTATTTTTTCCCCGTTTCTTATTAAAAGAACCGTTGGTTCTTCCCTTGGGCCTTTGGCCTTCCCTCCCTAGGGTGTGTTTGTGTAGTTACTTTAACTTTTTTGTGCTTAATTATTAGTATTTTACTAAAATTGTTATTATTTTTAGTATTAATAATTTTTTCTGACAGGGTATAACTGTGTGTTTGGGTGTGTGTTAGTGTACACCTGTCAGTTAGGAAAATGTCAAAGGAAGCAAAGGTCTCTGGATTCAAGAAGTGTGATGCGTGCTGTCAGAAAATGTCTCTGACAGACGCTCACACTTCTTGTGTCTATTGTCTGGGGCCTTTGCACCTGCAGGACTCCTGTGCTGTGTGCCATGGCTTCAGCCCCAGGGTCCTGCAGGAGAGAAGTACAAGTTAATTTTGAGAGGCTTGTAAAAACCAGAGGATTCCCTGTCAGTTTCAACAGGGAAGCCCTCTAAGGCAACGAGGTCTTCGAGCCCGGCTTCTGAGCCGAGACCTCAGGTTGTTCAACCTTTGCCTTTATCGGCTCCGGCTGGAGCCGATAAGACTCAGTCCACAGTTTCTGTGGCTTCCTCGGCTCCGGCCGGAGCCGAGGTTATCGAGGTACCCGTGTTGGCTCCGACAAGATCTTCGGAGCCGACAACCAGAAAGAGGTCTAGGTCACCTTCTCTTGGCTCCGTTCATTCGGCTCCAGGATCTCCCCTGCTGTCTGAACGGAGCCAAAGGTCTCATTCCTCTAGGTCATCGAGGCTTTCCGATCATGACCTTCAGAGGGTGGTGAGTCGACTACTTAAGTCCGAGGCACTAGCCCAGATGCTTCAGAGCCCGACTCATCAGTCGGTGCCTGCCCCGGTCCATCAACTCTTTCCTCCTTCGACTCTTTTGAGTTCGGAGCCGGGTCGTGTCGGAACCGAGACTGTGGTCACTTCGGAGCCGAGACAATTGTCTTCGGCTCCGTCGTCGGCTCCGTTTTCTTCCGTGGAGGAATCTCGGCGCCGGACCTGCCTCGTCGGCTCCGAGGGGGTGAGTGGCATCGGACCCTTGTCCGACCCCCCTCTCCCTCTCGGTGCTTCGGCGCTGGTGAGTTCGGCTCCGACATCGGCCTCGGAGCCATCACTGTCGGTGCCGAGGGGGGTCCTTAGCTCCTCGGAGCGGGGACCTCTGGCTCTGCCTGACAGGGGTGCATTCGAGGTCATGCGGAGTGTGTTAGAGCCTGGCTCTACTCCACAGTCGGCTCCGTCAGCTCCTCCCTCTATGCTGCCTCAGGGTAGGTCGACTCACTCCCTCATCCCGGACCGCAGAGAGCCAGCTCCTCAGGAGCCCCCTTTGGGGATTTCATCCTCTTCCGAGGCCTCTCCTGATTTGGCAGACGAGCCCCCTCGGAAGAGGAAGTGCAAGAGGAAGCACATTGACTCACCTGAGTCTATCACGTCGGACACAGATCTGGATGATTCTGAGGGTTCCCCCCGTTCCCCTTCTGAAGATGTCTCATTTGCAGACATTCTGGAGATCCTTAAACAGAGGGGAAATTGGCCAGCCCTCAACCCTTCGGAGGATGAATCTGTGTATCTTGAGGCGTTTGGCTCTCGTCCTTCCACCTCCTGGGTGTCCCCTTGACCCCCTCATGCAGGTGGTTGCTAAGAAGGCATGGACGGCTCCTGATTCAGTGGACCCCACTCCCAGGAGACCCTCCAAATTCATCACAGCTCCATCAGACAAGCAATTTTTATCAAAAGGAGTTTCTGTGGATGCTATGGTGGTAGCTGCCGCCACAAAGAAGGAACTGGCTGATCCTTCAGTGCCTGTCCATCCACCTAACAAGGAATCTAGGTCCATGGATAGGTACGGGAAGCGGATGTTCTCCTCAGCGACATTTACCATGCGTCGCTGAATTACCTGTGCCATTTCACTCGTCTTCAAAGGGACTTGATCAAGGAAGCGAGTGAAATGTTGAAGGACCCTACAGCTGCGGGTTTCCAAGAGAAAATGAACACGCAGCTGGCTATCCTCAATTCCATTTCCAACTCCTCCATGCGCCTCCTCTCTTATGCGGCCGATGGAGCGAGCAGAGCCGCAGGAACAGGGGTAGCCTTACGTAGGCACACCTGGATGCGGCTATGCAACTTTGCGGAACCTTTCAAGACGTCTTTCACGAACTCCCCTTTTGATGGATCATCTCTTTTTGGTCCTCAAGTGAAAGAAACCCTGACTAGGTGCGAGACTGATGGCAAGACCCTTTCTGCCGTCGGAGTCCGTTTTTCGACTCCTTCTAGGCCTTACCCCAAAGGCCAGAAGGGTGGAAAGATGTGGTTCCGTAAACAATCTCAAGGGACTTCGCCGGACGCACAGAGTCGTTTTCCTACCAGAGGCAGAGGTGGGAATAACAATGGTAGACGTCGCCCTAGGGGCAGGGGGGGTCCGCAGAACCAGGGCAATCGGGAAGCCTTTCCTGACAAGCCCTTTCAGCATCCCTGAGGTGTTGCCCGACTGCCCATCTTCGGAGGCAGTCGGGGGAAGATTGTCACTGTACCCAGAAGCCTGGCTATCCCTGACTCAAGACAAATGGGTACAGTCCATCATTTCCGAAGGCTATTCTATCCCCTTTCTTCGTTTTCCAAATCAGTCAAAAAAATCCCTTCCAGATGTTCCACCCGCTCAAAGGGATATAGCAGCTTTGGAAATTTCAAAACTGCTTGCAAAAAGAGCAATTCAGCCAGTGTCAGCAGACCAACAAGGATCCGGAATCTACTCAAGGTTCTTTTTAGTTCCAAAGAAAACAGGGGACTGGAGACCAATTTTGGATCTCAGTATCTTGAACAGATCAGTCAAGAAAACAAGATTTCGGATGGTCACGCTACAATCCATTCTTCCCCTATTGGGAAAAGGAAACTGGATGTGCTCTATAGACCTTCAGGATGCGTACTATCACATAAAAATGAACAGACGCTCCAGAAGATTCCTCCGCTTCAGGCTGGGAACCAGTCATTTTCAATTCAGGGCCCTGCCCTTTGGTCTCACCACTGCCCCCCGGGTGTTTACCAAATGCATGGCAGTGGTAGCTTCTCACCTGAGACGACAAGGATTCCAGGTGTTTCCATATTTGGACGACTGGCTTCTCACAGCTCCCACCAAGCATCTCCTTCTGATGGCCAGAGATTATACTTTTCGCTTGTCAAAACTGGGTATTTCAATAAATTGCGAAAAGTCTGTTTTGTCGCCTTGTCGTACTATTACCTACATAGGCGCAAATTTAGATACTATAAACATGTCTGCAACGCTAACGAACCAAAGGATATCAGACATTCACAAATTGGTGTCACTTCTTCTCAACAACAACAGAGCCAAAGCCAGGTTAGTTCTAAAGGTGTTGGGAATCATGGCAGGGCCATACCTCTCCTCCCATTGGCCAGATACCACATGCGGATCCTTCAGTGGATGCTTTTTCTCAATGGTCATACCAGGAACTTCCAATGTCTCACACCATTATGATCACGCAAGCGTGCAAAAGCATCTCATGTGGTGGATGTCTTCCCCAGCTCCTGTCGGGAAGACCATTTGTTCCACCTCCTCCGGTTGCTACTCTGACAACGGATGCCTCCCTGATCGGGTGGGGGGGCATTATCAGGGCAGGACAGTCCAGGGCACATGGCAACCAAACGAATGCCACTTGCACATAAATGTTCTGGAGATGAGAGCAGTGCTTTTAGCGTTGCAAGCCCTTCAAGACTCTCTTCCCTTGGGAACGATTGCAATCCAGACAGACAATATGTCTGTAGTGTGGTACATCAACAAACAAGGCGGAACCAGATCATACCCCTTGTGTCGAGAAGCACTCAGACTGTGGCAATGGGCGATTTCTTCTCAGCGTTTTCTGATAGCAACGCACATCCCCGGAAGTCCAATCACATTGCGGACAAGTTGAGCAGAGCTATACTCATGCCTCACGAGTGGTCTCTGAAAGACTCTGTAGTGAGAGAGATATTTCTCAAGTGGGGTCAGCCTTGCTGCGATCTTTTGCTACTCCCCAAAACAGCAAGTGCAGAGAATACTTCACTCTATTCCCTTTACCAGGCCAACCCAGCAGAGACGCTCTAGTCCAAGTTTGGCCCGGGACTTCTGTATGCATTTCCTCCTTTCCTCTGATCTCTCAAGTAATACAGAAAGCTATCGCTCAGAAGGCCTCATTGATCCTCATTGCTCCTTACTGGCCTCGACAAGTGTGGTTCCCCTTTCTACATCGCTTTCTCTTGGAGCGACCGTGGCATCTGGACCTAGTTCCAGATCTTTTGATCCACCAGTCGGGTCAGTTTCATCGCTCCCTCCCTTTCTGAACCTCACTGCTTGGTTCCTCCAGTTCCAACCGTAGCCAGGCTTCCTCAATTATCTCACTCGGTTAGAGATATATTGATAGCTTCCCATAAATCTTCCACTCGAAAGATTTATTTGAGTAAGTGGAATCGCTTCTCATATTGGGCACAAGGAAAGGACATAGATCCTTTCACCGCTTCCATCCAACTAGTCCTTGATTTTCTAGCTGAACTCTTCCATGCAGGTTCATCTCCATCTACTCTTAAGGTTCAATTGGCAGCTATTTCTAATTTTCATGTGGGCATTTCTGAATCTGCCCTAATGTCCCACAAACTTTGCAAAGCCTTTTTGAAAGGAGTTTTTCTTCTCAGACCTCCTATAAGAAATCCTCCTTCTCCTTGGGACCTAAATTTAGTTCTTGCTTCTTTGATTCTTTCCCCTTTCGAACCTGCAGCTTCATGTTCCTTGAAATTATTATCATGGAAAACTCTCTTTCTGGTGGCTATCACATCAGCTAGAAGAATTTCAGAACTTCAAGCACTCAGTTGTCGTTCTCCTTATCTTTTGTTCCATAAGGACAGAGTTTCCTTACGAACTAACCCGTCCTTTTTGCCTAAGGTGGTTTCAACATCAAATCTAAACCAAAGCATTGACCTCCTGTCTTTTTCCCAGAGTATTCAAATAGGTCTGAACAAAATTACACTGCCTGGATGTTCATCGTCAATTAAGGTACTACTTGGACAGGACGAAACAATTCAGAAAATCTGATCAGCTGTTTGTCTCCTATGCGGAAAGCAGAAAAGGACTTCCAGTTTCAAAGGTATCATTATCCAGATGGCTAACGTCTCTGATTACCCTTGTTTATGAGATTGGACACCTAAAACTGCCTAATAAACCTAAAGCCCATTCCACCAGAGCTTTGGCTACTTCTTTAGCCTTCCAAGACAGACTGCCTATTGACACCATTTGTGCAGCGGCTACTTGGGCTACTCCTCACACTTTTATTTCCCATTATAAGTTGGATTTAGCTTCTAGGCATAGAGCTAATTTTGGTTCCACTGTTCTCAGGAGTCTGTTCCGTTAGGCCACCCAGGACAAGGTGCTAGGGACGGTCCCATCCAGCAAGAATGAAGGCGAGATAGACAACTTAACATATAGAAGTTATGTTCTTACCATAACGTGCCATGTTAGTTGTCTTCTTCTCGCCTTCTTCTTGCGTCCCACCCTCCTTGCGCCTGGCCTGGACAGACCTAGAGGAGTTGTGATCGTGACCTCTCTTTCTACCACCTCTTTCTTAGTCATATGCTATTGTGCATATTTCTTATTTCAGGATGTAGGTCACCCTTTTCTTCCTGCTGTTAGAGGTGGATTCTATTTACAGTTATACTGTTATTGATATAAGCTGGGTTAGCTTACAAACGAGATCTGAGGTAACTCTCGCCTAGCATTGTGGGATATAAGGGGAGCCTCGAGCCGGTGGAACCAACTCTCGAGCTTTTAGAGTGGCCGAGTCGGAGCCGAGGTCGGCTCCGAACCCATCCAGCAAGAAGAAGGCGAGAAGAAGACAACTAACATGGAACGTTATGGTAAGAACATAACTTCTATTTAGGGAAGTTTATATCAATATTTCCTGTCAATAAAGTTCTGTAAAGTCAGAGCTGATAAGAAAAGCTGCTACTCTGTGCTCATCTTGGCCACACCCCCCTCCTTTAGTTTTCTTTTGATACAGCAAGTTAACACAGCTTAATATTGTCAACACAATGATGATAACCATTACCATTAGAACTGGATGAATCTGAATATGACTCTATACAGTGATGTCCTATACAGTAATTTATTGACAATGCTTGAGGATTTTACTGCAAAGGCATTGCAGTCATGTTTTTTGAAAAAAAAACACATATGTCACAAATGTCAAGCTTTGACTTGTTACTATACATATAAATGAATTGAGAAGCAATTTTTGTGAACAGTTTAACACTTGAATGCAAAATTGACTATTCACATAGATAAACCATTTACTATATACTGTACAGAATGCACTTGCTTGTACAGATTGTTTTTGCATTTGTATATACATGGCTGTAATGTACACTCAGTCTAGGTTTCCAAACCTAGCTTTAAACTGAAGCCTGCTAATTACATTACTTGAAACAGTAAAATGTATTTTTGGTATCAATACTTTGTTTGCAGTACTGTTTACACAGTCATGCCCTACCCCCTTTAGTATACATCATTTTATTTCAATATTGTTTATTTACTCTATGCTGTGAGTATTGAATGTATGCTGCCCTTTGGCTGTTACCTAGATGTGACACATTGGTCTTACACATTTGCATTTTGATTTGATTATTTTTAGAGTGCTTTTGTTGTTGCCTATACTGTTAAAGTTGTAGTACTAGTAGCTATTTGTACCCTCCCTTTTTGTAAAGGGACCTGCATAATTTATTTTAACTGCATACCATAGCCCATGTACTGACTGTACTCGGTGTAGTATGTACTTGCAAAAATTGTGATGTCTTATTACAATTACTAAACAGGATTAGACTTTAGTGCTTTTTGCTTAATGCTGTACGTGAAAACTTAACGATAATGTTTTAGAAAAACATAAGCCATTTGGCCTGACATCCAGTCTTGTTTCCTTGACCTTATAAACTTCAGTACCAGTAACATTTTATCTTATGCAACTTTTTTTTTATAACTACCCATTCCAGCCTGGAAAGATTTTAGCTCATACTTTTTTCTTTCTTTTTTTGTGCACATTTCAGACGCTTAACCCATAACTCCTTCAGCACTTACTGGTGCCTTCAGTCATTCATTAATACACTTGCAACTTGATATTAGAATACAGTTGTAAAACTCTTAGAATTATAAAAAACATTCATAATTTGCCTAACTATATATAATACTGCTTTTGAAGACTGTTTTTGCTGGAGTTTTTTTATGCTGTCATACAATTACAAAATATTGTAAGAAACAAAAGAGACATTGACTTAACTAACACATGCTTAAAACAGATATATTTACATGATTTACATTTGCTGTGGTCTGCCTTTTTCTGCACTTTAGATGAAAAAAAATGCATGCATGTCAGTCTTGTGACGTCATGTCTTTTCTGCGTTTATCTACTCTCATTTAATTTTTATGCCCTAGAACTGTTTTGTTTTTTGAAATGGTTTTAAAATCAGTATTTAAGTGCCTTGCTTTAACTGAATGAAAGTTTGTGCTGTGTACGCATAACCATTTTCTAAAGATAGAATAGTACGTCATAAATTATGTTTTATCAGCGTAGTTAACTGCTGTTGCTTTAACTCTTTACTAACCAGATTATATTTGTCAGTATTTTGCTCTGCTGACTTTAAAGCTCTTACGCACTTTTGAAAAAGTGCTTGCATATGTTGTTTGAACTTTTTGAACTTACTCTGTCTTTTAGAAGTTTATTAAATCTTTTTGTCAGTTCACCATGAACCTCATCGCTGCTATCTGTTGTGCAATCTGCAGTGGTTTTATGCCACTTTTGTCTAGCAAGATGTACAGAAGAGTCTGTAAATAACTGACTTGACTGATAGTGTAACTCTGAAGTTAACATTTTACATGTGGAGACAGGACATAATGCATCTGGTTGTTTACCATTACTTTTAAGACATAAATGTTTACTGTCATACCAATCATGCTGCTGTTCAAGATACCAGTCAAACATAATGCATTTACATAAAGCATTCACATCAACTTTACCTAGCAAAGTACTATATGTGCTACAGTTATATTTATACCAAATTTTAAATACTGACCATACATGTGCTGGACTGTCATTACTGTCTACCTGAAAGGTAGTCTTACATTTCTGTCTTATGGCATCCATGGTTGTAGAATGAGAAACAAAAAAAGAATTACCAGTTTCTGTGTGGAAGGTGGCCAAATCTTCTGTTGAGAAAGCGTGGAAAGTATCTAGTTGATTCTCCCCTAAAGGTGGTCACACACAGCTGGCAGACTGAGCTGTGTGAATATACAGGGCCTATGGAATTTGCAGAGATGCACTGTTCTGCTACTGGATACTGTACAGAAGAAGGAGGCAAATGTTTGCACTGGAACTGAACGTACTAACTGAATAAAAAGAAGCTGTAGTTGTTACAATAAGAAACCATTTGGTCAGTCAGCTGTGGCTCGCCATTGAATAATTCTGTACTCTCTTCCTGTTGGTTTCTTTCTGTTACTTGCCTTTGCATGCAAGCATGCCACAGTTCATTTATCTATTTATTGTAATTAACTAGTCTTATTACTGTATTGTACTGAGTACAATAAATACATGGAGGCAAATGTTTCAGTTGATAGGCTATACTATTATATTCTCCTTTTGGTTCTACAAGCAAGCAAAACAAATATGTCAGCTCTCTGTAGCAAATTCCCAAAGCTTGTTTATGTACAGTTACATTTATACCAGAAGGTCTGGTATTTTTCTCAAAGTCTGATGTAATACAGTTTTTTCTTTGTATAACAGTTTTTCTTTGTTCTTCTAATTTATGATTTATCCTTGATTCTTTGGTCCAGGAAATTCAGTCTTGCATAATCTGAAACTTAGTGTTTCAGCACTATCTTGCTTGTGTTCCGTGGAGCTTTATCTTGCTTGAAGTTACTTCAATGTACTTTCAGCTGCCATCTGTGTAGCTATTTCACAAACTTTATTTCTCAATAACATATTTACATGGATGCCAAAATCTAACTAAGCTATATATGCTTGCCAACACACTTACTGTTTTTCTAATTTTTCAGCATTTTACACTATTGTACAGTAACCCTTTTGTATGTCATGTCATATTTTTGCAGCTTTTTATTCAAGCTAATAATGTAAGCAACAGTTTGAAAAGACAGTGTATACTAAACTCTTTCAGGTCTCTTCAGACCATAACACATTGTCCCACATGCTTTTGGGAGACTTGGTGTATTGTTTTGCAAATTTTAGCCGGGCCTGGATGTTTTTCTGTGTAAGAAAAGGCTTCCATCTTGCAACCCTACCCCATAGCCCAGACATATGGAGAATACGGGAGATTGCTGTCACATGTAGTACAGAACCAGTACTTGCCAGAAATTCCTGCAGCTTCTTCAGTGTTGCTGTAGGTCTCTTGGCAGCCCCTCTGACCAGTTTTCGTCTTGTCGTTTCAGCAATTTTGGAAAGACATCCAGTTCTTTGCAATGTCACTGTTGTCCCATATTGTCTCCACTTTTTGATGACTGTCTTCACTGTGTTCCATGGTATATCCAATGATGTGGACATTTTTTTGTACCCTTCTCCTAACTGATACCTTTCAACAATGAGATCCCTTTGATGCTATGTAAGCTCTCTGTGAACCATGGCTTTTGCTGTAGTAGGCAACTGAGTAAATGTCCGGAAAATCCTACTAGGACAGCTGAATTTTATTTGGGGTTAATCAGAGTCTCTTTAATTGATGGCAGGTGTGTACCCAAGAAGAGTGAATGCTGTAATTAAATCAAAAGGTGCTTCAACAAAGTATTAGTTTAAGGGTGTGCACACTTGTGCAACCAGCTTATTGTATGTTTTTGAATTTGTATATTTTTCCCCTAACAGATTTGTTTGTTTTTCAATTGAATTGTACAGGTTATAGGTCACATTAAAGGTGGGAAAAGTTTTGAAATGATTTATCATGTTCTCATTTTTTTATATCACAAAAACCTGACATTTTAACAGGGGTGTGTAAACCTATTATATCCACTGTATATCTTATCAAGGATAAAACATTTAGCCAGCTTCCAGAGTTTCAAGGTACTTTACAACCATCAGTCAGCTCGTGCTGAGCTGACTAAAAAGGTAGGTTTAGGCAGCAAGCCATTTAGACATTCGAGGATCGATGATCAGCATGTTCTGCTCCTTTGCAGGGCAGATAAGTTCCCTTTGGGGGAAAAACTTCCATTTTAAAAACTGTTTGTGTAATTACACTTTCCTGTTCAGTAAAGTTATTTTAAAGCTAGGAGTATGTGTTTTAATGGATCGTCATGAGGCTTTATTGTACTTTTAAACAAGAGAGCTGTTTTCCCTGTCATTTCTAAAGTTGATCCGATGTTATCATTTTCATGCATTCCTGAATTAATGGGTTCAGATCTGATCCTTGGACCTGACTCGACCACCTTCTCTAGATTATAGGATTCAACTGTCAAGCTCCTCCCTTACCCATAATACCCCTGATTACTGTGTTACCTCAGATCTCATTTGCCACTCTGTGGTTCGTCTGGGATTGCTAATTCTCAAGTTTGTTGTGGGTTTAGTGAGTTTAAAAATGTATATTTTTTATTTTTAAATTTTATTTCATTTTAATTATTTACTAGTATGACCCTTACTCTCTTCTAAACTATTCTAGCTACCAAATTTAAGATTTTTTTCTTGGTAATCTTCGTTACCATAGTTGGTAACCTTTTTTTTACCTCACTTTGAGGTATTTTATAGTTATACTATTGCTGGTATAATTCTTTACTTTTTGTTAGAACTGTTAAAAAGAAAAAAAAAACTTTTCTTTTTCTTTTTCATCCTTGTTTGTTAGGCTTTCTGCCATGTGTTGTCATACAGTATGGCTGAAAAGCCTACTGTCTTTAAAAAGTGCACTTCCTGTGGGCATAAGATCCCCAACAATATAAAAACATGCATCTAGAGCCTTTTTCCCTGGGCGTCCACTGAAAATTGGCTTCATTCCAAGTCAAACATTCCCGGTTAACAAATGTTAACTAAATAATTAAAAAAATAAATAAACAATAAATAAACTCTGATGCAACAGACGTGTGTCTATTGTTTAGGCCTGGCACACGTGGATACCTCCTGCCCCATCTGTGTTGTTTTTAATACTAGGGCCATAAGTGATAGGAGAAAAAAGTTAGTTGTAAAAGTCCTCTTTCAAGCTTCTGCTCCTTCATCTGGTGCTTCTACATTAGGGGCTCAAACCCCATCTCAAAAGTCCCAGGAGCTCAGGGAGCACCGAAGACCCTTCTCTACATTTGTCTCCTAAATCAGTGCTTCCTTCTGAGCCACCTCAGAAGATTTCCAAAAGTTCAGATCAGAAGTCTTTGGATCCATTGTCTGCCATTGCTAAGTCTCCTCGGCTCCAGTTCAAGGTTTTCCTCAGAGCTGGAATCTCCCAGACTGAGATCTCCTTCCTCCAGTTGACCCCTAAAAGGTCTTCCAGGCCACCTTCCACTTCTTCTTCTGTTAGGTCCTCCCTAAGTCTTTTTGAGACAGAGGTGAATAGGATGGTGGGAAAATTTCTCATGACACAGATCCAGATGGTGGTCTTGCCAACTGCAACTCCCATTGGATCTGTGAGCCTTAAACCTTCAGTCCAGTCTGTTATCGCTCTTTTTCTGATCTAACTTGCCATGTCAGAGCTCTCGGATCTGAGATTTCCAAGAGTTGAATCATTGGATCCAAAGATACCCCTGTCTTCCACAACAGCAACTTCCCTGATCTGATCGGTTCCTACACCCCCCCCCCCCACAGAGTACAGTATTTCTCGGAGATGAAGCTTCAGCACCGGATGTGAGGGATTACCTTTAACTCTAAAGTTTTCAGAGCTGTCGCTTCCTCTTAGGGCTTCATTGTTGGACAGCTTGGCTCCAACTCCTTCCTCAGAATGAGGAACTCTAGTCTCTGTTCCCTCTTCCGATCCTGTGTTTGAGTCTACTCATCTTAGATCTTATGGACAGCCAGCCCATATGAGCTTCAGAGCAGTTCCCACTAGGGAACTCCCCGCTTCTTCTGACACTTCTTCAGAACATCCCATTGAAGAGGCCCTTCGGAAGAGGTCATGTGAGAGGACACACTTAGATTCCCTGCAGGAATCCCTCACTGAAGACACTGATTTTAATGAAGGGGAAGGGTCCCCTAGAACTCCACCTGATGATGTCTCGTTTGGAGACATTTTAGAAATCCTTCACCAGAAAGTGGCTGGTTTTCCCAAACCCCTTCCCAGGAGGAATCGGTGTTCTTGGAAGCCTTTGGGTCTGGACCATCTATGGCTTGGGTTAGGTCCCCACCTCCCCATGGATGAGCTTATTGACCTTGTCTCCTGCAGGGCATGGAAGGAATCAACTGTGTGGAACCGATCCCCAAATGGCCTGACAAAAGTTTGAGAGCCCTCTCTGACTGACAACACTGAGCCAACAGAATCCCTGTAGATACCATGGTTGTTGCTGCAGCCACCAGAAAGGAGCTGGCTGAGCAGAGCTCCACTGTCCATCCACCTCATAAGAAGTCTAGGGTATTGGACACATTTGGGAAGTGAGTGTATGTCAGTGACCTTTGCTTTATGGTTGCTGAATTATCAGGCACATTTCACTAGGTTACAGAGGAACTCAGTTAAGCAGCTCTCTAACTCTACCCCTGGGTCCGTGGCCGCAGTGGAATAAAAGTATTTTTCCTCATAACTGGTCACCATGCAATCTATTACAAATGCATCCATGAGGCTAATCTCATATGCAGTCGAAGTTTCCTTATGGGCCTTTTGATGGCTGTTCTTTGTTTGGGACAACCATTAAAGAGACACTTTCCTGCAATGAACAAGATGGAAAGACCTTGTCTGCCATGGGAATCCACTTTTCTACCTCACACAGACCCTTTTCTATGAATCAACATGGTGGTAAAAAGATGTGGTTCCAGAAATCTAAAGGACTTTTCTAAGAGTCACATGGAGACCCCCCCCCAGAGGCAGAGGAGGAATTAGCTGTAATGGAAGATGCCTCCCACACAGAAGATGGGGTAAACAGAATCAAGGATCTTGAGATTCCTTCTCAGACAGATCCTTTCAGCACTCCTGAAAGATTGTCTGACTGTCCGTATCAGGAGGCAGCTGGGGGGAGCTTGTCCTTGCACCTAAAGCCTGGATAGCCATCATAAATGATTCATGGGTGCAAAAGATCTTATCCAGAGAATATTTCATTCCCTTTTTACAAGTTCCCCAAAGGAAAAGAATACGTCTACCTGATGTCAAACCCAATCAAAGGGAGTTAGCAGCTCTGGAGGTTCAAAAGCTACTGGACAAAAGAGTTATCCAAGAGGTCCCACCAGACAAAAGAGGATTCAGAATTTACTCAAGGTTCTTTTTAGTGCCAAAGAAAACAAGGGACCTGAGACCCATTTTGGATCTCAGCTATCTGAACCAGTTTGTAAAGAATTTCAAATTCCGGATGGTCATATTTCAGTCCATTTTGCCTCTCCTATAGAAGGATGACTCGATGTGCCCTATTGATCTTCAAAACATGTACTATCACTTCAAAATGAGCAGGCACTCCTGAAGATACCTATGCTTCGGGCTGATAGCCAGTCATTACCAGTTCAGAGCACGGCCCTTTGGTCTCACCACAACCCTCAGGGTGTTCACCAAATGCATGGCAGTAGTAGCACCTCATCTAAGACTGCTTGGATTCAGAGTGAGTGTTTCCTTACTTAGATGACTGGCTCCTTACTGCACTGACGAGGCATCTTCTGTAAAGAGCCAGGGATCACTTACTCCAGTTATCTCACTGTCTGGGAATTATGATCAATCTGGCCAAGTCACAACTTCAGCCATTTCAGGTCTTGGAGTTTATAGGGGCTAATCTAGATGCAATCAATTGTCTAGCTCATCTACCTCAAAAATGAGTTCTTACTTTGAAATCCCATGTCAGACAGGTTCTTTCTCATCCTTCCCCCCAGCAAAAATGCTACTCAAAGCCCCAGGGTTGATGGCTACTGCAATAACTTTAATACCCATTCCTCATCTTCATATGAGAATTCTTCAATGGACTGTAGCAGTGCAACTGTCTTTTCATCGACATCTCTTGCAACATCTGATAAAATTATCTCGGGTTTGCAGAAAATCCCTGCTGTGGTGGATACACTCTGAAGAGATTTGTTTAGGGTGTCCATTTATTCTTCCGCCTTCAACCTCCAAGTTGACCACAGTGACCTCCCAGTTGGGGTGGGGGGCATTACTGGGGATGGACTGTTCAAGGCATGTGGTCCCCAGAAGAGACCAATTTGCATATAAATGTCCTGGAGATGAGAGCAGTGCTTCTAGTGTTGCAGTTCCTTCAGAGCTCTCTTCCACTAGGAATTATCACGTGGACAATATGTCAGTAGTCTGGTACATAAAACAGGGGGGATCCAGATCCTATCCCCTTTGCCAAGAAGCAATGAGGGTTTGGCAGTGGGCTTTCTTATAGTGATGCACATACTGGGGAATTCCAAAATCTTAGTGGACAAGCTGAGCAGGACTATCTTGATGCCTCACAAGTGGTCTCCCAATCAGTCAGTGGCAAATATGATCTTCCACAAATGTGTTCAACTGTGCTGCAGTCTGTTTCCCTCTCCCCTCAACAACAAAAGCAGCAGGTTCTTTGCCCTAATTCCTCCTCAGGGACATTCACTGAGAGATGCTCTAGTCCATGTTTGGCCCTCTGGTCTCCTTTCTACTCACCCTCCCCTGCCTGTAATCCCCAAATTTCTTCAGAAAGCACTTCAGTTGAAGAGCAAAACAATCCTCATTGCCCCCTACTGGCTTCGGCAAGTGTGGTTTCCCTTCCTGTGGTCTCACCTAGCATGTCCTCCTTGGACACTGGATCCCAGTTCAGACCTCCTGTCACACCCGTCAAGGATGTCTCATCTAGATATTGCAGGCCTCAAGTTGATGGCATGGTTTCTCCAGTTCCAGTGATGGCTAGACAATCAAGGCTTTCCTCCTCAGTTCACCAATTTCTTTTTTCTTCCCAAAAACCTTTGGCTAGGAGGATTTATAAGAGCAAATGGAAGAGGTTTTCCTTTTGGGCTCATCAGAGAGAGTTGGATCCTTTCACTGCTCCACTCCTGGCTGTTTTAGATTTCCTTGCCTCCATCTTTCAAAACAGGGCAAGTTTCTCCACCATCAAAGTTCAGTTAGTAGCCATCTCCAAATACCACATCGGAGATAATGCTTCTCCTTTAGCGTCATTTAAGTTATGTAAGGCCTTTCTTAAAGTTACTTTTTACTTAGACCGCCAATTAAGGACCCCACTCCACCTTGGGACCTGACTTTGTTATTACAGACTTTGGTGCATTCACCTTTTGAACCTTCAGCTAAAAAAAACTTAAATTTCTGTCTTGGAAAACGGTCTTTCTGGTGGCTATAACTTCAGCAAGATAAGTATCTGAATTCCAGCACTTTGTCTGAAACTACCATACTTGATTTTTCACAAAGATAGAGTTACCTTATGCACTAATCCTTCTTTTCTACCAAAAGTTGCCTCTGAAACAAATATCAATCAAGTGATCAATTTACCTGTTTTCTTTCCCAAATTTGACAATAAAGGAGAATATACCCTCCATTATTTAGATGTTCATAGGCAACTTCACTTTTACCTTCACTGGACTAAGAAATTTAGGAAAACTGATCAATTGTTTGTCTCCTTTTCTAGTGATAAGATGGAAAGACCAGTCTCAAAAACTACACTAGCCAAATGGATAACAGATTGTATTTTTTATGTTTATTCCTTGAGAGGCCTAACATTGCCAAGACAACCAAAAGCTCACTCAACTAGGTCAATGGCTACATCAGCTACCTTTTGGGCTAGAGCCTCCACTGATGACATTTGTGCAGCTGCCACATGGTCTAATGCTCATACTTTTATTTCTCATTACAAATTGGATATTATCTCCAGAAACAGAGCTGCGTTTGGTTCTACGGATTTCTGGAACATCCTTCCATGAGGGTCACACAAGGTTAACATAGCTAGGGACTCTTTCCCATTCATTGAGGAACGAATGAAAATGGCAACATCAGATATAAAAGTTATGTACTCATTATAACTCTGCATCTGTGTTGTCCATTTTCATTCTTCCCCAATTTCCCTCCCACCTTCCCCCTATCTATGTCTTTGGAAGAGACCTAACATAATTGTTGATAGTTCCTGTTTGAGCTCCAGATCTTTCAGCTGTCACTTTTCTGTCATATTTATGTTAAGATACCCTGTAGTGATACTGTATAATAGCAGCAAACTCGATCTGAGGTAATGCAGTAGTTTGGGGCATTGTGGGTAAGGGAGGAGCTCGAGAGTCGGATCCTAGAATCTAGAGAAAGTGTCTGAGTCGGATCCGAAGACTGGATCCAAACCCATTTGTTGAGGAAAAATGAAAATGGACAACACAAATGCATAGTTATAGTAAGTACATAATTTTTATCTTAAAGTAAATGAAAAACATTTTTATGGAGAAATTATGCTTATTTTACTTTTGGGGGCTGGCAATGTGTTTCAAAGTATTTTTTTCTATTTTTTATGTGACAAAAAGTAACTTTAAAGACAGTTTTTCCAGATTTTGCTTCTTTACCCTTGGAAAGAGGCACAATTTTCAGCCTGACCATGGAACAAACTGTCAGTACCACAGTCAGTCCTTCTTCCAGCCTCAAAAAGAAAAAGTTAAGCAAACAGCCTTTACCACCACAGCTAGCTAGCAATTTTCCTCAGCTGCAGGCCAGTGATTTTGCTGTGGCCATTAGTTGTATCTTAGACCACTCGTCTTTAATCCCAGCTCCTACAGACACTATAGACAGAGGATTAACCACATCCTCTGTGGCTATTGGGGTCCCCTGGTGGGCAAGGAAGAGCCATTCTTGTCGATCCTGGGAGAGGGAACAGGGAAGACTTCCCAATTTTCTGATAATGTTGTGCCCATCCTTCAGGAAGCTGTTCCTGCCATTAATAACAGTGTTGGCTCCATTTTTTTCCTGTCTAAAAGAAACAGAAAACTAAACATGTATCTACTCTTCCTCAATTTTCCTTGGACAGGAGTAATTTACTACATCTGGATCAGGGTTTAATTCAGACTATTGATCTTTCTGATAAAGTAGTTTTTGGTAAAAGAAAGAAAGATACCTCTTTTCCTGAAGAGAGTCAAGATTCTGAATCTGGACAAGACGTTGAGGGGGCAGATACAGGGTTTTCTCAGATTTCTGATTGAGACTCAGAGGAGAGGTCAGTTTCTGATTCTCCGTGTGGGGGTTTCTCTTTCTCTAAGACTAGTGTTTTTAGTGGGAGAACACTGAGAGTTCTCAGTCCTTTAGAAAATACTATGAGCTTTTACAGAAGAATTTCCAGAATCATCACCCATTCCTTCAGCTCTGTCAGCTTTGGTGTGTGTGTGTGTGTGTGTGTGTGTGTGTGTGTGTGTGTGTGTGTGTGTGTGTGTGTGTGTGTGTGTGTGTGTGTGTGTGTGTGTGTTACTACCTGATACTTTCCTGATAGTCAGCCAGCTGCCCATAAAAAGGCAGATAGACAGCATAAAGTTTCTCAATCTTAAGTTTTAATGTACTCTTCCCAAACCCGACCCAGCAGCTATAGCTTTAGTTAATTAGTCAAACCATATTTGCATGGGCCACAAGGGAGTCACCCCTTTTGCAGGCTATCTATGTTAGCTTGGGGTATAGCTGCACAGCATAATTTCACTCTACAGGTATACTAAATTCTGTCAAAGGAAAACTGTCTGATATATAAGCAGAGTAGGAAAAGGGCAGATCTAAATCCAGTGGTCTTCCAAGATTTGATACATCTCTGGGCAGTTCCTCAAGTTGACCTATTTGCCTGCTCTCTGAATAATCAGCTGGAAAGATTCTGCTCCAGGAGCCCATGCAGGAAGGCATGGAACAGAAATGTCCTTTTATTTTCCTTGGACAGGAATGTTTCTGTATGCTTTTCCACCGTTTCCACTGATATTTAGGGTACGTCTAAAGATTCAGAAGGAATCCCCCAAGATCACTGTGTTGACTCCCTCCTGGCCCATGTAATACTGGTTCTCCCTTCTTTTCAAAATAGTCAGGTGCAATTACCACAAGTTTCCTCACAGACTGGATCTACTCACACATGATCAGGGACATTTGACACACCCCAACCCCAATCAGCTTCAATTGACTCCCTAGATGATAGAGTCTTAATTCCCTTTAGGCGCCTATTTACTGAGGATGTGCACTAGCTACTAATGGAAGCAAGAAAGCTTGCTACTATATCAATAACCAATGACTGTGTGTGGTATATTGAAGATTTACCCATGGTTGGTGTGGTTTAATCACGAGGGAGAAGCTCAAGTGAATAATCAAAGGCAAATGTGGCTACATCTTCAATATGTCACACCAAGGAGTTGGTTATTGCTATTATACAATTACATTATTTAAGAAAAAAATTACTTACTTTTCTTAAATAATGTCTTTGTATAATGGCATTGTGGTGTTCCTCCTCTTTGGGTTTTTTAGGTATCTTGGGACTTTCTTGATGTACTGCACATATGTATGGGACTTATGTTCCCATGCTTACACAGTACATCAGTGCTTTGGAAAGGAACCAGCAGAGAAATGAAGATCTCTGTTGCTTTTTTTTTGTTTTTTTGTGTTTTTATAAAAAAATTTAAAAAAAGTAAATAAAACTTGAAATCCAAACTGTTCAGAGGTATGAGAGAAACAGGGCATAAATACAAGGATAAATCATGTACTTTTCTTTAGTTTTGCATAATGTACCTGATTTTCCTTGTATTTTCTCTGTTCCATCTCTCTCATACGGCTGAGCTATCCAAATGTCAAAGTTTATTTTTTTTAACAACTCAAGAAAACTGGAAAGCTCCGTAGCATATATTAATAGAAGAAAGTCCAGGCAACCGGACTTTTTTCTATTGGTATATGCTCAATTTACAGCATGCACACTGGTTAGGCTGACTAATCACTTTACACGTTTTTGAATGTAAATGACCTGTCATCGTATAATAGAAAATTATATATTAGCAAATGCAAGAGGTTTTTTAGTTGGTGCCTATATATTAGCAAATAGAAGAGGTTTTCTAGTTGGTGCCTACAACATAATCAGTACCCATTCAGGGGTAGTTGTTGTGTAGTTTTACAATATTTGTGTGAGTTACTATCCTATGGCCTTTCTTGCTCCTCCATCAATGCCATTTGAGCATGTCTGCCCATGAAACCTCCTCTTTCAGTGCATTCTCATATCAAAATGTTTTTGAAAGGGGTTTTGCATAAGAGGCCTCCAAAAAATGGCGGCCCGTCTTTGGGATCTTAATTTTGTACTAGAGAAGTTGACACTTGCTCTATTTGAACCAGCTAATCTGGCTAACATGAGATTCTTAAGATGGAAAACAGTTTTACTGATTGCTCTGACCTCTGCAAGAAGGGTGTGCAAGTTGCAAGCTCTTATGGTGAGCCAAGCCAACTAATTTTCCACTGGGACAGGGTTTCTGTGAGAACTCATCCTTCTTTTATGCCTAAAGAGGTATACAAGTTTACTTTAAGCCAAACTATCCATCTCCCTGTTTTCTTTCCTGAATCTATAAAAGAGGGAGAAAGGATACTCCATGCCTTGAATGTCCAGGGACAACTCTGGTACTATCTTGACAGAACTAAATAATTCAGATCTTCAGATCAGCTGCTCATTTCTTGTAACGGTAAGAAGGGACAGTCTGTGTCAAAGCAGACTGTTCCCAAATGGTTGTCTAAGGCTATTACCTTTTGCTATACTTACCACAACAAAACTATTCCAGGCTGTTTTAAGGCCAACTCTGCTAGGGTCTTGGCTTCAGCTATGGTCTATTGGAAAGTCTTGGATTTTAGGCGTACTCTGTTAGTAGCAACTTCATCCTCTGTACATATTTTTACAAAGCACTATAAGCTTGATTCCTTCTCTAGGTCTGTATCAGGCTTTACAATACCATTCTCCAGGGGCCTTATACTCTTCCCCTTATACTTCCCAATTGCAGTAAACTATGATAATCTAGCCATATAGCTAAGGCTACTGCAGCAGGGATCAATATGATAAACATAGTACAGTTGTGTAAATAAATTCTAATGAACACTGCTGCAGTAGTCTCACTATCCCCCCTTATTATTTCTATTTCTGTTGCCAAGGTAAAGGCATCTATTTTTATTAAACAAGCATTGACCTTATTAGGGATGTAACCTTTCTCTCTCTCTCTCTCTCTGTTGGACTTGGCATCCAAAACAGCTAATTTCTTCAGCTCAGTTTGAGCTGAGTAATGGTCTGGGCATGTGGAAGATCCCCCTGAAACTTTGGAAGCTAGATGGCTGTTATATTTTAATGTGTTTTTACACTGTTCTCTTTACTATTTAGATAAAGTTCATGTATTAACCTTTAAGCTCTTGTGGCTGATATAAATTATTTATTATATTTATGCACTGGTACATATCTGATAAGAGGGTACATATTGTTTGCATGGCTGGTTAATATGATGTTAAGTTGTCTCTCTCGCCTTCATTCTTGCTGGTTGGGTTCGGAGCCGATCCTCGGCTCCGACTCGGCCATCTACTAAAGCTCGAGAGCTATTTACTGGCTCGAGGCCTCCCCATATCCCACAATGCTTGGCGCTAGATACCCAGATCTCATTTGCTGCTTCAGCTACCAGGTTGCGTTTTTACTGGCTCAGGTCGTATTAATCTTTTTTGGTCTTATTAGCTTAAAATCTACCTTTGTATTTTTCTTATATATAGATAGTCTTTCCCTTTTAGTATAATTAGACTGTGTATCCCCTAGTTTGTTCCACTCAGGAAACTCGTTTTTTTTTTTTTAGAGAGTTTCTACCCCCCCCCCCGTTTCTTCTCTTTAGTGGCTAACTTAATAGGAATAGTGTTTAGCCTTGTAATATTTGTATATATATTTATTAGTGGATAGTTTTTGTTGTTATTAAGTGTGGTGTGACAGTTTTTCTTGTTATTATTGTTAGTTTAACTAGTGCGGGTGTGTGACTGTTCCTGTGTGCCTTGTTTAAGCACTAGTTTAATATTCTCTCTTTGGTATCCCCTTGCCAGTATGTCCAAGGATACCAAAGTTTCAGGCTTCAGGAAGTGTGATTTGTGCTGTCAGAAGATGTCTCTGACGGATGGTCACACTTCTTATGTTTATTGCTTGGGTTCCCTACACCTGCAGGACTCCCGCTCGGTCAGTCACGCCTTCAGCCCGAGAGTCCTGCAGGAGTGTAGGAACAAGCTTATTTTGAGAGGTTTACTTAAGCCAGAGGGATCCCCGGTGAAGCCTCAGTTAGGGAAATCCTTAAAGCCTTCCAAGCCGTCGGCTCCCAGTTTGGAGCCGTCGCCGGGCGGAGCATCTGCCTCCTCTTCGGTTCCGGCTGGAACCAACATCTCTGGACCTCAATCGGCTCCGGCTTTAGTGTCGGAACCGTCTTTGGGCCGAAAACGTTCTAGGTCCCCTTCCCTAGAATTGGTTCGTTCGGCTCCGAGGTCACCATTGCTTCAGTCTGAACGAAGCCATAGGTCCCACTCCTCTCGGTCCTCCAGGCTGTCCGATCATGATCAAGATTAAATACAAAAGATCTGTCTGCAAAACTTCCTCTAGACAGAGTGTCAGACATTCGCCGACATGTGCAGGTCTTACTACAGTGCAAAAGGATTCAGGCCAGATTTGTACTAAAAATGTTGGGTCTCATGGCAGCACCAATCATACTAGTTCCCCTGGCTCATTTTCACATCCAGATTCTTCAGTGGATGCTTTTTACCCAATGGTCTTTTCAACAACTTCCAATGTCTCACAAGATAATAATCACTCAATCATGCAAAGACCACCTGGCGTGGTGGATGGTCTCCTCTCTAGTACTCCAGGGTAGACCATTTGTTCTTCCTCCTCCTATTGCCACAGTGACCACGGATGCCTCCCTGATCGGGTGGGGGGGACAATTTCAGGGTTGGACTGTCCAGGGCACTTGGCAACCTTTAGAGTACCACCTGCACATAAACATCTTGGAGATGAGAGCGGTGCTTTTAGCGTTGCAAGCTCTTAAGGACTCTCTACCCACCGGGACTATTGCAGTTCAAACAGACAATATGTCTGTAGTGTGGTACATCAACAAGCAGGGCGGAACCAAGTCCTATCCCTTATGTCGAGAAGCACTCAGACTCTGGCAGTGGGTGATCTCCTCTCAACGGTTTCTAATAGCAATGCACATCCCCGGGAAGTCCAGCGTCATAGCGGACAGGCTAAGCAGAGCTATTCTCATGCCTCACGATTGGTCTGCAAATCAGTCAGTAGCGGACAAAATTTTCCGCAGATGGGGTCAACCTTGCTGCGACCTTCTCGCAACTCCTCTCAACAGCAAGTGTGATGATTTCTTCACTCTCTTCCCCCTTTCTGGGCACTCCCCAAGAGACGCTGTAGTTCACGATTGGCCCCGGGGCCTTCTATATGCATTCCCACCTTTTCCCCTAATTCCCAAACTAATTCAGAAGGCGACCGCATTGGGATCCAGGATGATCCTCATTGCCCCTTCCTGGCCTTGACAAATTTGGTTCCCATTCCTACATCGTCACCTACTGGAGCAGCCTTGGAATCTGGAACCAGTGCCAGACCTCTTGATCCATCAGTCGGGCGGGCTGCACCAATCCCTTCAGTCTCTGAACCTCACAGCTTGGTTGCTCCACTTCCAACCTTAGCCAGGCTTCCACATATTTCTCAGCCGGTGCGTGAAATCATCCTTTCTTCGCACAAATCTACCACCAGGAAGACTTTTGCTAGTAAGTAGAAACGTTTCTCTTTCTGGGCAGAGGCTAGGAATATAGACCCCTTTACAGCCCCTGTCCATCACGTCCTAGATTTTTTAGCAGAACTCTTTCAAGATGGTTCCTCATCTGCCACCATTAGGGTCCAATTAGCTGCTATCGCAAAGTTCCACGCTGGCCTGTCAGAAACCAGCATCGTGTCCCACAAACTTTGCAAGGCCTTTCTTAAAGGGACTATTTTGCTTAGGCCCCCTGTCAGAGATCCCCCGCCTCCGTGGGACTTAAACTTGATATTAGCTTCCTTGATTCTCCCCCTTTTGAACCTGCAGCTTCCTGTTCCTTAAAATTGCCCTCCTGGAAGACTGTCTTTTTAGTAGCCATCACCTCAGCTAGGAGAGTCCTCTGTATTCGTCCTTCTTACCTTGTGTTTTATAAGGATAGAGTTTCACTCAGGACTAATCCATCATTTCTGCCCAAGATACCTTCTGAAACAAACCTGAATCAGGCTATTGATCTACCTGTCTTTTTTCCTAACTATTCGAACAAAGCTGAAAAAAAGTTACACCAATTGGACGTTCATAGGCAATTACATTTTTATTTGGATAGGATCAAACAAACAAGGAAATCAGATCAACTCTTCCTGTCCTATGCTGAGGGCAAACAGGGCCTGCCAGTTTCTAAAGTAACCTTATCCAGGTTGTTGTCCTCTATTATTACTTTGATTTATCAGCTGAGACATAAAGAACTCCCTACTAAACCTAAAGGTCATTCCACCAGAGCATTAGCTACTTCGGTAGCTTTTCAAGCAAGACTACCAATGGAATCTATTTGTGCCGCAGCCACATGGGCCACTCCTTATACTTTCATTTCACATTATAAGTTGGATATGGCCTCTAGGAGTAGAGCTGCTTTTGGTTCCACTGTGCTCCAGAGTCTGTTCCGATGAGCCACCCAGGACTAAGGTGCTAGGGACGCTGTCCCAACCAGCAAGAATGAAGGTGAGAGAGACAACTTAACATTAAGAAGTTATGTACCTACCATAACGTTCCATGTTAGTTGTCTTCTTCTCGCCTTCTTTCTTGCATCCCACCCTCCATCCCCCTAGCCTGGACAGACTGAGAAGAGTCCCTTTTTGAGGCCTTTTTCCTCTGCCCGAGTCTTATCTTAGCTACGTCCTCCTCTGTCTTAGTACTGTAGGAAAACCTTGTAGTATGGACAAGGTGTCCTTGTATTTTCTATGGTGTTAGCTGTGCCATATGAGATCTGGGTATCTAGCGCTAAGCATTGTGGGATATGGGGAGGCCTTGGACCAGTAAATAGCTCTCGAGCTTTAGTAGATGGCCGAGTCAGAGCCGAGGATCGGCTCTGAACCCAACCAGCAAGAAAGAAGGTGAAAAGAAGACAACTAACATGGAACGTTATGGTAGGTACATAACTTCTTCTTATGTGGCCCACATCTCTTGTTAGACTGTTTATGCCTACTATTAGCAAAAATACTGTGGTGCATGGAGTGCTGTGATTATGCTCCGGTATTTGTAAAAAGACAAATCATTTAAGGACTAATGTACCTTGAGACCTGATCTTAAGAAATATTAAGAACCGCCTACTTAACATTTTAAGGTAGGGTCTCGTGCTGGGCAGTCTTATGTGCCAGTGCTGACCATGAAAGTCAGCAGCAGAATAAAAAAAAAAAAGCAGATTTGTTTCTGCCTGCTGTCTGTATTGGCTTACATGTCACTGACTTCCTATTATAAATGTCGAAAGTAGCTAAAATAACAGGATGTGTGTTCAGCTGCATTTTCTGAAGAATACAAGCATAAAAAGCTCCATGCACTATGAAGAATTTTCAGTCTTCAGTTATAACCTTTATTTATATGTTCTTGACATGGATGCAAAGGATTCACCTCTCTTGGCGTCCATGTTTCAAACACATAATAAGCAGGTTATGATTGGTTATCCAATCATGATCCTCTATATAATGTAGGATTATATTTAGCTTGATTAAAACAGCTAGGTAATTGAGGGCTTCTGGCTTTAACCCATAGTGGCAGTACTACAGTGCTAAGAAGAAAGTTTTGGGGGACTGGACAATTCTGCCAGCCTTCCCTGGGAAGTGTGTGTGTGTGTGTGTGTGTGTGTGTGTGTGTGTGTGTGTGTGTGTGTGTGTGTGTGTGTGTGTGTGTGTGTGTGTGTGTGTGTTTGAAAATGTAACTTTGCTGTGTACAAAGAGGCACTTGAAAACATTGCTTCATAGAGAAAGAGAGAGATAATTGAGGAAGGGGCCTAGGGTCACTTGCTCAAAGAATCATCTTAATGTACTTCAGTGTAGATGCTAGAAACTCATACCCTAAACAGGTCCTTGGGGAAAGATTATATTTTGTGAATTAATTATTGAAATTTAGTTTTGTACAGTTTCTTAATATTACTTCACCCTTAGTTGGCAGGGGTGGGATTCGAATACTATTCTGCTACCCACTATTTCATATCTAACTGCTTAGTACACACTGTAGCTTGTAGGATATTAAACCATTTTTGCCATCTTACCTTTAAAATCTGCAGTATCTAGTCCAGGACCACCAATTATTGGAGAGCCCAGATTCTGCCTCTCAGTAGTCATCTTGAGATTAGTGCTTCTGTTTTGCTCCTGATGAGAGAATGAACACACGGACATTATTTCCTGTTGACTGCTGATCACTAGAAAGCCGTATAACTACTTTGTAGGTGTTAGCTTGAATTTTGCGCTTTTATTTTGCTCCTGGTGAGAGAAGGAGCAGAGGGCATTGATTCCTAACGGTCTCTGATTGGGCAGTGAGTGTCTGCATGGAACCTTCCTGATTGGTGTGGTTGCTGTTCAAGTCATCTATTAGGAACAGGCTACAACAAACCTGCAAACCCTGCATCATCTGGGACAAGACTGTTGATCACCAAAGATCCTGTGACCTGCTTCTCATCTTGGGACGTGTGCTACTGTTTTGCTTCTGGTGAGAAAAAAATAGCAAAAGGGGCATTGTATCTCAGCAGCATGAAGCTGTGGTTAGATCAGCACTAGCAGTAGCCAATCAGGTGACTTCTCTCTTTTCATCATTCTTGACAAATCTAATTCTTTCTTTTCAGTTATCTCAAGGTAATGCTACTCAATGCTAGAAGTCTAAACCTCAAAATGCACTCTCTCGAGGCACTCCTAAAAATGGAGAACATCGATATCTGTGCAGTAACTGAGGCCTGGTTCAAGGCTCCATAGAGCACCCCTGCAATACCAAGCTACAACTCTTACCAAACTTTTCTGCCACCAAACCAGGACTGAAACACTAAAGGTGGAGGAGTGTCCATATTCACCAAGGATATTCACACCACCAGGCTAGTTGTCCAACGTCTGAAATTCTCCAGGTGCAACTCACACTAGATAAGACTGCATTCCAAATTGTAGCTTGCTACGGATCCCCCACCATGCCTCAAGATTCTTTCTAAACATACTGGAAAATATTAAGATACAACCAAACACCCCAATACTGGGTGATTTCAACTACCCTGCCATTAACTGGGAAAACTACTTGTGTACCAACACCTTTGCCCAAAGGTTCTTGGAATTCATAAATTCCAATGCCCTGGATCAACTAATCCATACTCCCACCAGGGGCTCCAATATCCTGGACCTGGTAATTACCAACATGGGAAATCAATCCTCCACACCTATGGTAACCCCCTCGTTGGTCAGGTCTGACCATAAGCTAATCACCCTTTACATCCACATCCCTCCCCCACTCCCCAGTAAGGAAACCTCCATAAAAAACTTCTCCAAAGCCAACTTCATGCTACTCAAAACTTCATGACACCTATGCAGACGGGAACTGAACGTTTGACTGCTAAATCCTACACTAAAGCATTGTACGAGCACATCCACTCGTGCATGAATTGTGCCATCCCAAATAGAACCAAGACGCTCTCTTCCAAAAAAGGAAGCCAATCTGGTGGTCCCCTACCATAAACAAACTTTACAACAAAAGGAAGAAACTGTTGCAGAAAAGAGGAAAATCTCAGAATGCAAAAAACTCCCCTTACCAGCCTCAGTAAGAAGCTGAGATCCCTCATAAAATTCTCCAAAGCTAGTTACGAAAATAAAATTGCCAAAGATTCCAAAGATAACCACAAGGCATTCTATAGCTATGTCAAGAATCTAAACGGCAATGCTGAGATCTGCTCTGAGCTACAACAAAATGGCATTAAATATACTGATCCCAAGGATATTGCCAATATCCTGGCAGATTGATTCAGTGCCAAATTTACCCCCACCCCCTAAAGGGCCCATCTCAATACTGAAAGATTGCCAAATTCTGGTAATAACGGTCAGACAGGTAAAAACTGCACTCTCCAAAGCTAAGACTACAGCATCCATGGGACCAGACGACATCCCGGGCTGTGTACTACATAAACTACAAAATGAACTGGCACCTTAACTTAGTGTCATGTTTAATTTGGTCTATATTATAAAACTGAAAACCTGTGTCATGTTTAATCATAGCCTCACCTCAGGCTTCATGTCCACTTAGTAGCAGAGAGCTACAGTTATCCCACTCCACAAGGGGGATCCACCTTGGATCCTGGGAACTACCGCCCCATCAGTCTGATGAGCCTGATCTGCAAGGCCATGGAACGTATTATCATGGAACTTATAAACAAAGACATTGGCAACCTTCAAACACTGGACCCCACCCAGTTTATGTTTGTGAAGGGCCGATCTTGTCTCCTGAACCTGATTGACTTCTTCAAATCAGTCTCCAGAGCTGTGGACAAGGGTAAGGCGGTCCACACAACCTATCTGGACCTCGCCAAGGCCTTCAACACCATCCCACACTCTGGAATCATAGATAAACTTACTAAGCTAGGCATTAATCCCTACGTCACTCGATGGGTTGCCAACTGGCTTGCTGACAGAACCCACACTTAGCATGTTATTAAGCTATATTTAAGATTTGTGAAATACACAACAGAAACTGCATTATGAAATTGCATTTATAAGATATCCTAACAGTGACAGGTGCATTGTAGTTGTTTTATTTTTCTTTAATTTGATGACAAAGAAAATATTTTTGAAAGATGTAACCATATTCTGTAGGAATTGTGGAATGAAGTATACTTACAGGAAAGACCTAATTGCTTTCAAGTAATTAAGTTGTAAAGTTTGCAGTCAGGAAACTTTAGCTGCAAGCAGTTAGAAACAAGGTGTGCATTCTTGTAAGTCTTTCTTCTTTGCTAGAGTGAAGAAAAAAGTGATATAATTACCGCTGAATTCTGTGAGGCAAAAAGGTAGCCCAAGTGTTCATTTTGAGCGAAAACTAGTAAAAAAAAAACAATCTTCCTTGGAAGACTTTAGTGCCTACATTTATGCAAGTGCTGTTCTCCATCTGACTGTGTAGTATTTTACTATCTTATAACTATTATGTTCAGTATTTTTGATCCAGAGTAAGTTAGTCTGTTCATACATTAAACAAGACATAATGTTTATACACCCAGTTACGGGAAAGGTTTATAAGTTCAATGTCTATGCATATTGTAGGACCATGAATGTACCAACAACAGAAAAGAAAGCGTTCAGTTCAAATACGAAAATGCAAGCAGCGAACGCAGAACGCTGAAAATCGCTAGTCTACTCACAGCCACAAAAATCCAAAAACAAGGGATAAATGTTGTCCAAACTCCACGAATAGTATAAAAAAATTGATTTAATACAATGTTATAAATTGGGGGGCGTACGCACACCTCAAAATGTGGTGCTTGCCATCAATGTTTTGCTATAAATGAAGAGGCTGAAATTATATTGCAAAATATTAATAAAACTAAAATTAAGTTTAAACAAGGTAACTGTAACACCAAAATGCTTGTTTACATGGCGAAATGTATGGTATGTCCTTCATTTTACATAGGAAAGACCGAGAGGAACTTTAAGAAAAGGATATACTCACATTTATATAGTATTAAAACTAAAGACCCTAAAAATGCTTTATATAAACACATTAGCAGTCAAGGAGATGACCACCATTTTAGATTTGCTATTTTAGAAAATGTACTAAATAATCCAAGAGGTGGGAATATTAAAAACATACTCGGATATAAGGAGATGTGGTGGCAGTTACTAACAGATGCCATGATGCCACCAGGGTTAAACGAAAATATTTCTATCAAACCAATGTTGGAAATGACAAGTTGAAGTATCGTTTGTAGATACACACCTTATTTTATAACAATTTTTATCTACCATGTGGATATATTTTGTATACGGAAGAGTACTGATTATTTTTGGTATGGTTAATATTATTTATGTGTAACATATTTGTTGTAGCTTTAAGAATGTGTAATCAATTATTTTAGGTGCCAAAGCTGCATATTTAAATGGTAGTGAACAGCTGTTTATTTATTTCTTCTGATGAAGCCCACGGTTAGTGGGTGAAAGCGCTTAACAAATGGTTTTTATAACATTGTATTAAATCAATTTTTTATACTATTCGTGGAGCTAGGACCATGAATGTGATATACTTGGCCACATGTCAGTCATGCAGATGTTTTTATGTAGGGAAGGTGAATTGCATGCTGAGGAATAGGATATTAAATCACCTATCATCCATTAGAATACAAAATGAACATAATGCTGTATATCAGCATGTTTCCAAGAATGAGGGCCATGGCTTCAGGTTCATGGTTATTCAGTGCATACGGAAAGGTATTAGAGGTGGAGGCCTGGTTAATGAAACTGAATACCAGGAATCCAAATGGATTATAGAACATATAGCCCATAGGCCACCAGGCCTTAATAATTTCATCCCTATAAAGCCAGCATTAAAGAAGAGGCGGGTGAAATACTGATTTGTGATTGGCTAATATTTTTTATAAATGTGGACCATGTACTGTTAACAAACTATCTGATGAAGGGCATTTGCCCGAAAGTGCTCATCACAGTTTGTTAGTGCTCTTAGTATTGTATTCTCATTTTTATTTTTATTTTATATGACAGGGTGGGTGTTCGAAAGACATGCGTAAAAGGGCGTGCCTTTGTTGAAGGTTGAACGTCGGGCTGGCACCTCAGCGTATGTCAAAATCTACTGCCAATCATTAGTGGACCGGAGTTCCGCTGTGGCGACCCCTAACTGGGAAAAGCCGAAAGACAACAACAACATGACAGAATAAACATGTTGGATTTTATATTTTGTGGTGGTTGCTGCCTTTGTTATCTGTTTGGTATTTATCTTTTGCTGGGCAGTACAATTTTTGGTGAGGCTACTTCTGCTTTTTTTCCTGATTTTCTCTGTTGATGCCCGAGACCTCACACACCATGGAGGAACTTTGTGGAAAAGAAGGAAATGTACAGCAGACCTACCGAGTTTCATGGGTGGATAAAGTCAAGAATAACCTGCACTCAGTTGGTAATCCCCTATTGAAATTGGATTTCCAGCCCCTCGCAGGGAAACGCTCTACCAATGCTATCTGTATAGAGAACAATTTATTATTTGAAGATATGCTGAACACCTTATCAATAAGTTGACCAAGTTGAAGCACTTGCAATGGCAGCACTATCATATTGAAGCCTGTCTAAAGTTTGGCATTGTTCCGAGGGGCATGAGAGTCCTGTGTATGTCTACACAGGGAGAGGCATATCCGGAATTGATGGTGAGATGGCAGTAAATTAACATTGAGACGGGCTTCTCTTATATGCGGCTACTTTTGGACTTTTTTGACCCATATGAGAAACAGCTGACTAAGGAAATAAAAGAAGTACAACCGAGGTTAGAAATGGACTTTTTTGATGAGGTATTTATAGATAGAATGGATGAAGCATTTTGCTCCATCACCACTTTAGACAAACAAATTACAACAGACTAAGGTAAAAAAAACTCAAGAGAGATTATAATGACTTTAATATTTGTTTGGCCAAGGAGAATTTCAGTAATGTTGATGCACCTGTCAGCAAGTCCACAGAATAAGCAGGCAGTCTTCTGCAAACATGTAAACCGAGATGGAGTACATCCATAGGAACCAGGGAGGAGACCAATGAGAAAAGATGTCCAGCGACCTCGTTGCACCAATTGGGTTCGACGACAGGAAAGCAGGAGGTAACCATTATGAAAATGAAAACATCAGGAGTTAGCAATCCCAGGAGAGTGGGCGAAATAGGAGAAGGGACTGTGAATACTGAAACGGATTCTCACACTGGTGAGTATGACTGTTTAAACTCCCCCAACTTGATTGAAGGTTCAGAATTAAGTAGGAGGATGGAAATTAGGTCCAATCCTCCACTGGAACTTGATATTACATGCCTAGGCACTCGACCTAAAACTTTTCAGCTGGAAGGAGATACAGACCATCCTTTTCCTGTCCTTCCAGTACCCGTGAAAAAGAAGAGCAATTGGAGACGACCACAGCATGACCAAAGAGAGGCGAAAAAGTGAAGGATTTCACAATGACTGGTGACTCTAATTTTATTGTATATAATTTGTCTGATTATGTTTTATCAGATGATTAGTTATTTGTACTGGACAAAGGATTAACCTTTGTTCCGAGCAATAGTAGTATTTTTAGTGAAGTTGTTTTAGACCTAATGATGTTTGGAAGAAATGTTATGCTGAAGAGCATATTTGGGAATTCTCAGCATCCCCAGCATGGACCCCTAAGGCTCTTTCATCCCAGTATTTAATCCGACCATGAATACGTTCATTAAGGTTTGTGAACAAGAGGTCAGGGAACATTTAAATGATAAACGCAGTAAAAACTATCATTATTTAACTTTAGCCCAGAAACAGGCTTTAACATCGTTAAAACATAACACACAAATTGTCATAAAACCTGCTGACAAGGATGGTGCTGTTATAGTCATGAATAAAGTGTTTTACCATGATAAACTCACTAACTTGCTGTTGAACAGTTCCACATTCATGCAAATCTCGCCTGTTATTATAAACAACTTAATAACCAGGGTTAGGGGCAGATTCAATCAGTTGAAACAAATAGGTTTGATGGATGAAGAGCTGTTTAAATTCTTGTGGGTGGAATACCCTGTTATTCCCATTTTTAGGGCTCTACACAAGGTACACAAAGACCTTTATAACCCCCCACTGAGGCCCATAGTCTCAGCGAGGGGGTGGGTGACTGGGAATATCCTGATCTGGGTGGAATGTATGTTGAAACCAATATTAGCAGGTCTAACAGGAATTCTTACAGACACTGGGGCATTTTTTAACAGCATTGAATGATTGTGTCAGAAAGGTAACCTAGCATACATTATGGTGACTTTAGATGTAAGAAATCTGTTCACAGTTATAAGCAATGATTATGGCATACAAGCCATATCACATCTGCTAAGTGAGTTACAACTGTTTGATGCTGAAAAGAGAACATTAATAGCTGACCTCCTAACATTAGATGTTAAGTTGTCTATCTCGCCTTCATTCTTGCTGGATGGGTTCGGAGCCGACCTCGGCTCCGACTCGGCCACTCTAAAAGCTCGAGAGTTGGTTCCACCGGCTCGAGGCTCCCCTTATATCCCACAATGCTAGGCGTAAGTTACCTCAGATCTCGTTTGCCGCTACAGCGATCGAGGTGTATTTTCTACCGGCTCCAGGTTAGTGAAAGTTAGACTAGTTTAAATTCTTAGACTTAAGCTAGCTTAGTGTATTTTTCTTTCCCCTTAGTGTAGTGGATATTATCCCTTCATATCCTTTATCCAGCCCCTTTTTTTTCCCTAAAGAACTTATAGTTCTTTCCCTAAGGCCTTCGGGCCCTCCCTTCCCTATCCTTAGGGTGTGTATGTGTTGATTAGGGAAGTTTAACTTAATTACCTTTAGTTTAAATATTCCCTTTGAATCCCTATCAGTGTAATCTGTGTGTGTGTGTTTTTTCTGTGTGTGATTACACTTAGGGTCCTTGAGTATGTCCAAGGATACAAAGGTCTCAGGCTTCAAGAAGTGTGACTCGTGCTGTCAGAAAATGTCTCTGACAGACGGTCACACTTCTTGTGTATTGCCTGGGACCTTTACACCTGCAGGACTCTTGTGCTGTATGCCATGGCTTCAGCCCTAGAGTCCTGCAGGAGAGAAAAAATAAACTCATTTTGAGGGGTTTAATCAAGCCTGAAGGTTCCCTCTCTGTGTCATCGGGGAAACCTTCTAAGGCTTCCAAGACCTCGGCTCCAGCTTCAGAGTCGAGGCCTAAGGCTTCGAAGCCTACTGCTTCATCGGCTCGGGCTGGAGCCGATGAGTCTTTGACTGCAGTATCTGTGGTTTCCTCGGCTCCGGCTGGAGCCGAGGCATTAGAGATTCATGGGTCGGCTCCGATCAGACCATCGGAGCCGACATCTAGAAAGAGATCGAGGTCACCGTCCCTTGGCTCCGTTCATTCGGCTCCAGCGTCTCCCTTGCTGTCTGAACGGAGCCACAGATCTCACTCCTCAAGGTCATCGAGGCTCTCAGATCACGACCTCCAGAGGGTAGTGAGTAGACTTTTGAAGTCCGAGGCACTGGCCCAAATGCTCCAGAGTCCGACTCATCAGTCGATGCCTCAACTAGTTCCAATAAATATTCCTCCTCCGACTCCTTTGAGCTCGGCGGGCGTCTCGGGACCGAGACTGTGGTAGCGTCGGAGCCGATACAATTGTCTTCAGCTCCGTCGTCGGCTCCGATTTCTTCTTTTGAAGAATCTCGGCGCTGGGCTTCCCTCGTCGGCTCCGAGGGGGTGAGTGGCATCGGACCCTTGTCCGACCCCCCCTCTCCCTCTCGGTGCTTCGGCGCTGGTGAGTTCGGCTCCGACATCTGCCTTGGAGCCATCTCTGTCGGTGCCGAGGGAGGTTCTCAGCTTCTCGGAGCGGGGACCTTTGGCTCTGCCGGACAGGGGTGCATTCGAGGTCATGCGGAGTGTGTTGGAACCTTGTTCAACTCCACAGTCGGCTCCGTCCGCCCCTCCTTCTTCGGTGCCTTTGGTTATGTCGACTCACTCCCTCATCCCAGACCGCAGAGAGCTAGCTCCTCAAGAATCCCCTGTGGGGATCTCATCCTCTTCCGAGGCCTCCCCTGAATTGGCAGGGGAGCCCCCTAGGAAGAGAAAGTGTAAGAGGAAGCACATAGACTCACCTGAGTCTGTCACCTCTGACACAGATTTAGAGGATTCCGAGGGTTCCCCACGTTCCCCTTCTGAAGATGTCTCTTTTGCAGAAATGATGGATTAGTCCTGAGTGAAACTCTATCCTTATAAAACACAAGGTAAGAAGGACGAATACAGAGGACTCTCCTAGCTGAGGTGATGGCTACTAAAAAGACAGTCTTCCAGGAGGGCAATTTTAAGGAACAGGAAGCTGCAGGTTCAAAAGGGGGAGAATCAAGGAAGCTAATATCAAGTTTAAGTCCCACGGAGGCGGGGGATCTCTGACAGGGGGCCTAAGCAAAATAGTCCCTTTAAAACATCATTCACTAATTCCCCGTTTGATGGATCATCTCTTTTTGGTCCTCAAGTGAAAGAAACCTTGACTAGGTGCGAGACAGATGGCAAGACTCTTTCTGCCGTCGGAGTCCATTTCTCCACTCCTTCTAGGCCTTACCCCAAAGGCCAGAAAAGTGGAAAAATGTGGTTCCGCAAACAATCTCAAGGGACTTCGCCTGACGCACAGAGTCGGTTCCCCGCCAGAGGCAGAGGGGGAACAACAATGGTAGACGTCGCCCTAGAGGCAGGGGGGGTCCGCAGAACCAGGGCAATCGAGAAGCCTTCTCTGATAAGCCCTTTCAGCATCCCTGAGGTGTTGCCCGACTGCCCACCTTCGGAGGCAGTCGGGGGAAGATTGTCACTGTACCCAGAAGCCTGGCTATCCCTGACTCAAGACAAATGGGTACAGTCCATCATTTCCGAAGGCTATTCCATTCCCTTCGTTCGCATTCCAAACCAATCAAAATCCCTTCCAGATGTTCCACCCGCTCAAAGGGATCTTGCAGCTTTGGAAATTTCAAAGCTGCTTGCAAAAAGAGCAATACAGCCAGTTCCAGCAGACCAGCAAGGATCCGGAATCTACTCCAGGTTCTTTTTAGTTCCAAAGAAAACAGGGGACTGGAGACCAATTTTGGATCTCAGTATCTTGAACAAGTCAGTCAAGAAAACAAGATTTCGGATGGTCACGCTGCAGTCCATCCTTCCCTATTGGGAAAGGGAAACTGGATGTGCTCTATAGACCTTCAGGATGCGTACTATCACATAAAAATGAACAGACGCTCCAGAAGATTCCTCCGCTTCAGGCTGGGAACCAGTCATTTTCAATTCAGGGCCCTGCCCTTTGGTCTCACCACTGCCCCGGTGTTTACCAAATGCATGGCAGTGGTAGCTTCTCACCTGAGACGTCAAGGATTCCAGGTGTTTCCATATTTGGACGACTGGCTCCTCACAGCTCCCACCAAGCATCTTCTTCTATTGGCCAGGGACTACACCTTTCGCATTTGTCAAAATTTAGGCATTTCAATAAATTGCGAAAAGTCTGTTTTGTCGCCTTGTCGTACTATTACCTTCATAGGCGCAAATCTAGACACAGTCAACATGTCTGCGAGACTAACAGATCAGAGAATAACAGACATACACAAACTGGTCTCGCTCCTCTTCAGCAGCAACAGAATCAAAGCCAGGTTAGTTCTGAAAGTGTTGGGGATTATGGCGGCTGCCATACCTCTGCTTCCATTAGCCAGATTCCACATGAGAATCCTTCAATGGATGCTCTTCACGCAATGGTCATACCAGCAACTTCCGATGTCCCACACCATCATGATTACGCAAACATGCAGAAATCATCTTCTGTGGTGGATATCTTCCCTCAGCTATTGTTGGGAAGACCCTTTGTCCCTTCCTCCGGTTGCTACTCTGACAACGGACGCCTCCCTGATCGGGTGGGGGCATTATCAGGGCAGAACTGTCCAGGGCACATGGCAACCAGACGAATGCCACTTGCACATAAATGTTCTAGAGATGAGAGCAGTGCTTTTAGCGTTGCAAGCCCTTCAAGACTCTCTTCCCTTGGGAACGATAGCAATCCAGACGGACAATATGTCTGTAGTGTGGTATATCAACAAACAAGGCGGAACCAGGTCCTACCCCCTGTGTCGAGAAGCACTCAGACTGTGGCAATGGGCGATTTCTTCTCAGCGGTTTCTGATAGCAACGCACATCCCCGGGAAGTCCAATCAAATCGCGGACAAATTGAGCAGAGCTATCCTCATGCTTCACGAGTGGTCTCTGAAAGACTCTGTTGTGAGAGAAATTTTTCTCAAGTGGGGTCAGCCTTGCTGCGACCTTTTTGCTACTCCCCAAAACAGCAAGTGCAGAGATTTTTTCACCCTATTCCCTTTACCAGGCCAACCCAGCAGAGACGCTCTAGTCCAAGTTTGGCCCCGGGGACTTCTGTATGCATTTCCTCCCTTCCCACTAATCTCTCAAGTGATACAGAAAGCTATCGCTCAGAAGGCCTTGTTGATCCTCATTGCTCCTTACTGGCCTCGACAGGTTTGGTTCCCCTTTCTTCATCATTTTCTGTTGGAGCGACCTTGGCATCTGGACCTAGTTCCAGATCTTTTGATCCATCAGTCGGGTCAGTTTCATCGCTCCCTTCCCTCTCTGAACCTCACTGCTTGGTTCCTCCAGTTCCAACCTTAGCCAGGCTTCCTCAAATATCTCACTCTGTCCGAGATATTTTGATAGCTTCCCATAAATCTTCCACTCGAGATTTATTTGAGTAAGTGGAAACGTTTCGCCTATTGGGCTCAAGGAAGGGACATAGATCCTTTCACTGCTTCCATCCAAATGGTCCTTGATTTTCTAGCTGAACTCTTCCATGCAGGTTCATCTCCATCTACTCTTAAAGTTCAGTTGGCAGCTATTTCTAACTTTCATGTGGGCATTTCAGAGTCTGCCTTAATGTCCCACAAGCTTTGCAAAGCATTTTTGAAGGGAGTTTTTCTTCTCAGACCTCCTATAAGAAATCCTCCTCCTCCTTGGGACCTAAATTTAGTTCTTAGTTCTTTGATTCTTTCCCCTTTCGAACCTGCAGCCTCCTGTTCTTTAAAATTGCTATCATGGAAGACACTCTTTCTGGTAGCTATTACTTCAGCTAGAAGAGTTTCAGAACTTCATGCACTCAGCTGTCGACCTCCTTATCTGTTGTTCCATAAGGACAGGGTATCTTTATGAACCAACCCGTCCTTTTTACCTAAGATAGCCTCGGCGTCTAACCTAAATCAAAGCATTGACCTTCCTGTGTTTTTTCCAGAATATTCTAACAGGTCTGAACAGAAATTGCATTGGCTAGATGTTCATCGTCAGTTAAGGTACTATTTGGATAGAACCAAACAATTCAGAAAATCTGACCAGCTGTTTGTCTCTTATGCAGAAGGCAGAAAGGGACTTTCAGTTTCAAAGGTATCATTATCTAGATGGCTAACATCTCTGATTTCCCTTGTTTATGAAATTAGACACCAAAAGCTGCCTAACAAACCTAAAGCCCATTCTACCAGAGCTTTGGCTACTTCTATAGCCTTCCAAGACAGACTGCCTATTGACACCATTTGTGCAGCGGCTACTTGGGCTACTCCTCACACTTTCATTTCTCATTATAAGTTGGATTTAGCTTCTAGGCATAGAGCTAACTTTGGTTCCACTGTTCTCAAGAGTCTGTTCCGTTAGGCCACCCGGGACAAGGTGCTAGGGACGCGGTCCCATCCAGCAAGAATGCAGGCGAGATAGACAACTTAACATATAGAAGTTATGTTCTTACCATAACGTTCCATGTTAGTTGTCTTCTTCTCGCCTTCTTCTTAAGGTCCCACCCTCCTTCCCCCTGGCCTGGACAGACCTAGAGGAGTTTTGATTGTGACCTCTCTTTCTACCACCTCTTACTTTAGGTATATGCTGCTGTGCATATTTTCCTGGATCAGGATGTAGGTCACCCTTCTCTTTTCCCTGGTTTATAGAGGTGGACTTTGTTTATAGTTATTCTGTTACTATTATAAGCTGGGCCTAGCTTACAAACGAGATCTGAGGTAACTCACGCCTAGCATTGTGGGATATAAGGGGAGCCTCGAGCCGGTGGAACCAACTCTCGAGCTTTTAGAGTGGCCGAGTCGGAGCCGAGGTCGGCTCCGAACCCATCCAGCAAGAAGAAGGCGAGAAGAAGACAACTAACATGAAAGTTATGGTAAGAACATAACTTCTATTTTTGGAGAATAATGATGTTATGTAGTCCTATCTCAACGTAATTCTTGTTGGATGGGTTCAGAGCTGATTCTTGGCTCCGACTCGGCCGATACTAAAGCTCGAGAGCTTTTACTGTCTCAAGGCTCACCCCTATCCCATGGTGCATCACTGCAATTCCCCAGATCTCGTTTGCCACAAAAGCTTTGAGGTTGTCTCCTTACTGGCTCGTTGGCCAAGTAGAATATTTTTCAATTATATTTGATATTTTTGTCTATTTTTCTTCTCTTATTGTATATTAAGAGTTTTACCTTTTACCAGTGTGATTGTTGAGCGTGTTTGTTCCCCTCTCTCCTTTTCTTGAGGATTGTATGGCCCGTTTTAATTAGAGGGCCATAGTTGCCCATTTAAATTAGAGGGCCTTTCCTGTCTGAGTGCTAGTCCTTCTTTCCTTTATATAAAAAAAACATGTATATATATATATATATATATATATATATATATATATAAAACATTTTTCTTCTCTTGTTAATGGTGCTTTGCCTTGTTGTTATTGTATTGTATTGTTATCTCTATTACTAGGAATATGTCCAAAGATAAAGACAGAGGACATAAAGAACTCTGCCCTTCTGGTTTTAAAAAATGCGACAAGTGTTCTCAAAAAATGTCTTTGACAGTCACACCAGCTGTGTGTACTGTCTTGGAGAGGCTCATTTACAAAAACCCTGTACTTTCTATCATGCCTTTAGTACTAGGGTTCTTAATGAAAGAAAAACAAAACTGATAGACAGGGACCTTATGACTATTTCCTTCCAGGAACAACTGGAACTTGGTCAGACAGTTCCCAAAACTCTGAAAAGAAAATCTCCTTCGGTTCCAGCTTCGGAACCATCAAAGAAGTCTAAAGCGACTGAGCCGAGGAGTTCTGGCTCTGATTCTGCTTCTTCTGTCTTGGTGCCATCTGTTTCTACAGTGCCGAGACAATCTTCTACATCGAGACATTCACCTGTTTTGGATCCCATTTCATCATCTTGAGATCTCCTATTTTGGAAAGGAGGAGATCTCTTTCTATCTCCACCCGTTCCTCCAGGACACATTCTGATGAGGATGTCGAGCAGGTGGTGAAGAGGCTGCTCTGTGACCCAGTGCTGGCTAAAATGTTAGTTCCTCCAGACCGAAAGGCTTCGGAGCCATCCCATCTTCAGGCTACTGCTCCTCCTCCAACTGCTTCACTCTTGGAGTCGAACTCTTCGGGTTCTTCAGTGCTGGATCCTTTGGTTCCGAGAAATCTTCCTGCTTCCTTGGAACCAATAATTCTATCCTTATCATCTCAGTCTGGAGCCGAGGGGTCTGGGAGCCAACTCTCTCGGGTCGACTTCGAAAGGGATAGTCACCTCGGTTTTTCATTGGAACCGATCCTCCCTCTCGGTGCATTGGCTCAAGTGAGCTCAGCTCCCACATCTGCTTCAGAACCTGTCCCTCCTGCTCGGGAGCTGACCTTCTGTTTCCTTGGAGCAGAGGTCTTCTTCAGAGCGGGGTGGTAAAGCCTTTGAAGCAATAGAGAAAGCTTTGTCCAGTGCCAAAGCCCTGCCTTTGGACCCGATGTCCCTCCAGCAGCTGGTAGCATACTCTTCTCCCCCACCTGCCCCTCAGCATAGGGAACCAGAGACTCATGGAGCCCCCATTGGAGGTGTCACCTCTTCCGAGACCTCCACAGATTATCCCACTGGAGAGATCTCTTGGAAGAGACTTTGTAAGAGGAAGCACATTGACTCACCTGAGTCTGTCATGTCAGACATTGATTTGGGTGAGTCAGAAGGGTCCCCAAGATCCCCCTCTGAGGATGTCTCTTTTGCAGACATCCTTGAAATCCTTAGACAGAGGGGTGATTGGAAGACCTCTAACACTACTGAGGATGAATCAGTGTACCTTGAGGCCTTTGGTTCCTGACCTTCCACCTCCTGGGTGACACCGCCATATGACCAACTTTTGGGGGTCATATCCTGGAAGGCTTGGACCTCCCCGGACACAGTGGAGCCTGTCCCGAGGAGGCCAAACAAATTTATGACCGCTCCAGAAGACAAATCTTTTCTTTCTAAGGGAATTCCTATGGATACTGTGGTGGTAGCAGCGGCCACGAAAAAGGAGTTGTCAGAGACATCCTCAAATAGCCATCCTCCTAATAAAGAGTCTAGGATGACGGAAAGGTATGGAAAACATACCTTTTCTTCAGAGTCATTTACCTTATGATCGCTGAATTACCTGTCCCATTTTACTAGACATCAGAGGGATCTCCTAAAGAAGTTGGGAGATACCCTTCAGGGTTCAGTAGCTTCGGGATTCACAGACAACTTATCTACGCAGCTCTCCACCCTTACATCTATTGCTAACTCCTCCATGAGGTTGATTTCCTATGCAGCTGACAGAGTGAGCAGGGCAGCTGCAGCAGGAATTTCTCTTAGAAGACATTCCTGGATGCGTCTATGCAACTTTACGGAATCCTTTAAGTCTTCCTTTACCAATGTCCCCTTTGATGGTTCAACTCTTTTTGGACCTCAGGTAAAAGAGACTTTGACCAGGTGTGAGCAGGAAGGGAAAACCTTATCTGCTGTTGGAGTCCATTTCCCCCTTCCTTCTAGACCCTATCCCAAGGGTCAAACAGGAGGAAAAATGTGATTCCATAAATCCCAAAAAGGTTTCCCTCAGGCACAAGGGCAATCCTCCCCTAGAGGCAGGGGGGGGGTATAATGGAAGATGCCACGCTCACGGCAGAGGGGTCCGCAACATCAGGGAGATATAGATGCTTTATCTGATCATCTATTCCATCTACCCTGAGGAATTGCCCGACTGTCCATCTCTGGAGGCAGTTGGAGGTCATCTCTCACTGTACCCAAGTGCCTGGCTACAAATTTCCCAAGATCGTTGGGTACAAAATATCATTTCCAGAGGTTACCTCATTCTCTTTGTTTCTGATCCCCGGTAAATTGGTCTTTAACAGATGTGCCACCCATTCAATTAGATCGTGCAACATCAGAGGTCATCTCGTTGCTTCAAAAAAGAGTCATCCAAGAAGTCCCCACAGAACAAATAGGATCCAGAACTTACTCACGATTCTTTTTAGTTCCAAAAAAGACTGGGCACTGGAGATCAATTCTAGATCTCAGCAAACTCAACAAGTCTGTAAAGAAATCGAAGTTCCATATGATTACTCTGCAGTCAATTTCTCCCTTTATCCGGAAAGACAATTGGATGTGCTCCATAGATCTTCAGGATGCGTGCTACCATATACAAATCGACAGGCGCTCCAGAAGACATCTACACTTTCGGCTGGGAGCCAGTCATTTTCAGTTTCGAACACTGCCCTTTGACCTCACCATAGCCCCCAGAGTGTTCACCAAATGTATGGCAGTGGTAACAGCTCACCTGAGACATCAAGGATTCTAGGTGTTTCCGTACCTAGATGACTGGCTTCTCACTGCTACCATCAAGCACCAACTAATCTGAGCCAGGGATGCGACTCTATCCTTGTGCGCCAGATTAGGGATTACAATAAATCTGAAAAAATCTGCCTTATCTCCATCGCAGCACATTGTCTTCTTAGGCTCAGACATAGACTCAACCACCATGACAGCAAAACTGACACCAGAAAGGATAGAATCATTGCACAACCAAGTCAGATTCCTGCTGAAAAAAGAGAAAGTACAGGCCAGGATAGTTCTTCAGGTTCTAGGGACTATGGCTTCCACCATTCTCTTACTTCCCCTAGCCCGTCTATACATGAGAGTACGTCAGTGGCTACTTTTTACCCAGTGGTCAATGCAGGATCTCCCCTTATCTCACCAAATACTCATCACAAACTCCTGCAAGAAGGATCTAACATGGTGGTTACATATGGATCAGCTTCATCTAAGTCGTCCACTTGCTCCCCCTCAACAAAATGCAGTCTTTTTATTTATTTTTTTTAATTTTATTTTACATTTGTTGACCGGGAGAATCTGACTGGATAAATGTCCATTTTCACTGGAGGCACAGGGAGAAAAGCTCCACAGTTTGTAAATATACAAAAGCATACAAAGGCAAGTAAACATATACAGCATCATTTCACAAATACAGAGACAAAGGCATACAAAGGCAGGTAAACATATTCAGCGTCATTTCACACATACAAAGACAAAGTACAAAACATAACATTTTAGAAGTACATAGAGAAAAAAATGTTTTGGCTGCACATTTTAGAGGTACATAGAGAAGAAATATTTTAGCTGCAAATTGTAGTATCAGGACACGGTAGTTGTATGACTAGTAATTTCTACTTCAAATTTTGAGAGTATGTATGATTTGCCCATAGAGTTTTCAAGAGTATAGTAGAACTGCTAGTAGATGAAGTCTGTGTATTAAGAATTGTAGTACATGCAGTAAATTAGTATGTGGAGGTTGATAGAGAAAGTCCTGAGGGATAAATCAGGTGTGGGGGGTCAACCTGGGAGAAGGCATGGGCATTGCCTATTGATAAGAAGGTGTTCCTTTAGTAGTTGTTTAAACTTAATGACAGAATTTGCTGAGGTAATATCAAGGGGCAGTGAGTTCCAGATTCTGCTTATGTAGTTAGGAAATAGGGAGTCTCCTGCTGAGTTATTGGATCTGGTGATCTTGATTAAGGTACTGTCACTATAGCGTAGTTGTCTTGGGTTTTCATGTATGTTAAGTAAATTAGATAGTGTTGGTATTTTGTCTGGATATAGTAGAAGTTTTTTAGTGAAAACTAGTTGGTGGAATGGAATGAGTTTTTGAAGTTCAAGTCAGTTTAGTTGGTATACTGAGTGGCAGTGATGGGAACGTTAGAGAGCATTTGTGGCAAATCTGGCAATTTGATTGTAACATGTGTCTAGTTTTTTTAATGTCTGTTTTGGATAGGTTGGTGAAGACAGGGGCAGCATATAGAAGTGTAGATATTAGCAGAGTTTGAGCCATGGTAATTTTAGTCTCTTGATTTAGGTATGTTTTATTTTTGTACAGACTGCCTAGTTTTTTGTGTATGTTTTTGATGGTTTGGTTTATGTGCAGGTCAAACTTCAGTTTGTTGTCAGTTGTAACACCCAGTAGTTTTGTGTGGGAGTCCGAGGGGATAATGGTACCATCACTAGACGTAAAACTGAAAGAATCAGTGTCTACGTTGGATTTATTTGCTTTGAAAATTAGTAATTTGGTCTTTTTTGGGTTCAGTAACAGGTTTTTACTGAGAAACCAAGCTTCAGTGGTTTTGAAGACTTGTTGGGTAGTGGAAAGGAGTGCGAGGGGTTGGTGCTGAGCAGACTAGTGTTGAGTTGTCAGCATATTGTATGACAGCTGCATCTTGGGTGATCTTATTCAGATCGTTGATGAATATGGAAAATAATAGTGGGCCAAAAATTGATATTTGTGGGACTCCAGTTTTAATAGGGAGCAGTGTGGATAGTCTTGACCACAGATGCTTCCCAGATAGGGTGGAGGGCATTATCTGGGAATGACGGTCCAAGGTATCTGGCAGGATCACGAGAACCACTTGCACATAAATGTTCTGGATATGAGAGCAATGCTATATGCATTGCAAGCACTTCAGAGTTCTCTTCCCACCGGGACCATTGCGATTCAGTCAGACAACATGTCTGTAGTGTGGTACATAAACAAGCAAGGGGGAACCAACTCTTACCCACTTTGTCGAGAGGCACTAAGAATATGGAAATGGGTGATGGACACTCAATGCTTTCTGGTTGCAATGCACATTCCGGGGAAGTCTAATGTGATAGCAGACAAACTGAGTCAAGCAATTCTGATGCCTCACGAGTGGTCCCTGAATACAGAAGTTGTGGAAGAGATTTTCCAAAAATGGGGCCAGCCTTGCTGCGACCTATTCGCCATATACATGAACACCAAATGCAGTAACTACTTTGCCCTCATTCCCCATCCGGGGATGTCACAGAGGGATGCTCTGGTCCACAATTGGCCTCCGGGACTCCTTTATGCTTTTCCACCTTTTCCTCTCATACCAAAAGTGATTCAGAAAGCAAAACTGTTGAAGGGTACCCTGATCCTCATTGCTCCTTACTGGCCTCGCCAAGTCTGGTTCCCCTTCCTGTGGCCCTATCTCTTGGAGGAACCATGGATTCTGGAACCATCTCCAGACCTCCTGATTCATCAATCAGGACAGTTCCATCCCACCATCCAAACCCTAAAATTGACAGCATGGCTGCTCCAGTTCCAAGAATAGCCAGGTATATTTTCCTTTCTCCTACAGTTAAACAAATCCTGATTTCTTCACTCAAACCTTCCACCAGGAAATTATAATGTTAAGTTGTCAATCTCGCCTTCATTCTTGCTTGATGGGTTCGGAGCCGATCCTCGGCTCCGACTCGGCACTTGCTTTAGCTCGAGAACTCCTTTTACCAGCTCGAGGCAGCCCCATATCCCATGATGCAAGGCGGTAAGTACCCAGATCTCGTTTGCCGCTTCGCTTGGGAGGTCTTCTTTTTACCAGCTCCTGGTAAGTTGTTTCACTTTGTGATTTTCAAGCCCCCTTTTAGTCAAAAACTAATTTTTTGATAGTTTAAATTTAATTTCTATCCCTTGCTGACAGAAATTCCCTGTCTTTTTTAATTTTTCTTAGTTATCCCCTATCCCATCCCCCCCCCTGTTAGGGTGTATGTGTTGGTGTTTTTTGTAGAATACCTCTTGGTATTTTGTGTAATTTAATTTATTTTTGACTGGTGTGTGTGTGTATTGTGTGTTCGGCACCATGTCAAAGGAGAGGGTTTCAGGTTTTAAGAAGTGTGACTCGTGCTGTCAGAAAATGTCTCTGACAGACGGTCACACTTCTTGCCTGTATTGTCTGGGCCCTCTTCACCTGCAGGACTCCTGTGCTATTTGTCACTCCTTCAGCCAGAGAGTCCTGCAGGAGAGACATAACAAACTGGTTCTTAGGGGCCTTCTTAAGCCGGAGGGCTCTCCGCTAAGTCGGCTCCACCGAAACCAGCAAGAGTTTTCAAGGCCCAGGCTTCTGTTTCTAAGCCTGCGGCCTCGGCCCGACTGCATTGAGTCGAGATCGCTCGGCTGGAGCCGATTCTGGCTTGAAGCCTTCGGCACCGATGGCTATCGGTGCGAAACTGTATTGTCACTTCGATGTCGGCTCCGATCGGCTCCGGCACCCATCTGGCACAGGCATCGGTGTCGGCTCCGATCGGCTCCGACACCGTTACTTTTGTGGCTGTATCGGCTCCGGCTGGAGCCGATACATCGAGGCGTTCTGTCGGCTCCGAGAAGTCTGCGCCGACAGGATCTGTAGCATCGGGTCCGATGGCTCATTCCAGGAAGAGGTCGAGGTCTCCTTCCTTGGGGCCGATACTTTCGGCTCCGGCTTCACCTCTTCTATCGGAACGGAGCCATCGGAGCCGATCTTCAAGGTCATCCAGGTTGTCAGACCATGACCTAGAGAGAGTGGTCAGCAGATTGCTCAAGTCACAGGTACTGGCCCAAATGCTTCACAGTCCGTCTCAGCAGACGACTGTTGGTCCACACCCCGTTACAGTTCCTCCTTCAACTCTACCCCAGAGCTTGGAGTTGGAGTCTTCGGGCATGGTTACTGCTACGGCTGGAGGACGGATACCCCCTTCTGTTCCTTCAGCCTCTACTCTTATCTCCTCTTCCTTAGAGGGATTCGGTGGTCGGGCTTCCATGGTCTCCTCCGAGGGGTGAGTGGCATCGGACCCTTGTCCGAACCCGCTCTTCCCTTGGAGCCTCGGCCTTGGTGAGCTCGGCTCAGACATCTGCCTCGGATGCTTCCCTTCGGTGGTCCCTGGAGTTCCTAGCTCTTCGAGCGGGTTCTCTCGGACCTGCCTGGGAGGGGAGCATTCGAGGTGATGAAGAGTGTACTGGCCACTGGTATCAGTCAGCAGTCTCTTCCCATAGCTCCTCCCTCTATTGTACCTGTTGACATCTCTGCCACTTCTCTTGCTACAGGACCCAGAGATCCTCCGCCTCAGGTTTCCCCATTGGGAATTTCCCCCTCTTCCGAGGATTCTCCTGATGTTTCGGGAGATCCTCCTAGGAAGAGGACTTGTAAGAGGAAGCATGTAGACTCCCCCTTGTCTGTCACGTCGGATACTGACTTTGATGAGTCAGAGGGATCCCCTAGATCCCCTCTGAGGATGTCTCCTTTTCAGACATCCTAGAACTTCTGAAACAGAGGGAAACTGGCCCACCAACAATCCCTCTGAGGATGAGTCAGTATACCTAGAGGCGTTTGGATCTCGGCCTCCACCTCCTGGGTGTCTCCGCCTTCGACCCCTTATGCAGGTTATTGCACGAAGTGGGCAGCTCCTGACTCTGTAGAGCCAGTCCCTAGGAGGCCTTCTAAATTTATCACTGCCCCTAGTGACAAACAATTCCTTACCAAGGGTGTCCCCGCTGATGCCATGGTGGTGGCTGCGGCCACCAAAAAGGAACTTGCAGATCCTTCCGTGCCCGTCCATCCTCCTAATAAGGACTCTAGGACCATGGATAGGTACGGTAAGTGGATGTTTTCCTCAGCGACCTTTGCTATGCGCTCGCTGAATTACCTATGTCACTTCACCAGACTCCAAAGAGATATCCTCAAGGAGCTGGGAGAAGTAGTTCAGGATCCTACAGCTGCAGGGGCTCAAGAAAAGATTGCTTCGCAGCTAGGAACCCTCAATTCCATTGCTAACTCCTCCATGCGGCTAATATCTTATGCTGCGGATGGAGCGAGTAGAGCCGCAGGCACAGGTGTGGCTCTTAGACGCCAAGCCTGGATGCGGCTATGTGATTTTGCGGATCCCTTTAAGGCGTCCTTCACAAATTCTCCCTTTGATGGGTCAGCTTTGTTTGGCCCTCAGGTGAAGGAAACCTTGACCAGGTGTGAGCAGGACGGCAAGACTCTTTCTGCTGTTGGAGTCCGTTTTCCACCCTTCTAGGCCTTATCCAAAAGGACAGAAGGGTGGGAAGATGTGGTTCCGTAAATCCCAAGGAGTCACGCCGGATTCACGTGGTCAGTTTACCCCTAGAGGCAGAGGGGTAACAACAACAGGCCGCTCTAGAGGCAGAGGGGGTCCGAAGAACCAGGAAACAGAGAGCCTCTCTCTGATAAGCCCTTTCAGCATCCCTGAGGTGTTGCCCGGCTGTCCCTCCTTGGAGGCAGTCGGGAAGATTATCACTGTACCCAGAAGCCTGGCATTCCCTCACTCAAGACAGATGGGTACAGTCGATCATATCCAAGGGTTACATAATTCCTTTCGAGGAAAGTCCTTCCCCTCAAGTTCCCTTCCAGATGTACCACCCGGTCTAAGGGACATTGCAGAGTTAGAAATCGCAAAACTACTGCAAAAAAGAGCCATTCAGCCAGTTACAATAGACCATTCAGATCCCGGAATCTACTCAAGGTTCTTTTGGTCCCCAAAAGACGGGAGACTGGAGACCAATATTGGATCTCAGCAGACTCAACAAGTCTGTCAAGAAGACAAGATTCCGAATGGTCACTCTTCAGTCAATTCTGCCCTTCTTACAGAAGGACAACTGGATGTGCTCAATAGATCTTCAGGATGCGTACTATCACATCAAAATTCACAGACGCTCCAGGAGATTTCTCCGCTTCCGGCTGGGGTCCAGTCACTTCCAGTTCAGAGCCCTGCCCTTTGGTCTCACTACAGCCCCCAGAGTGTTCACCAAATGCATGGCAGTGGTCACGGCTCACCTGAGACGTCAAGGATTCCAGGTGTTTCCATATCTCGACGACTGGCTCCTGTCAGCCACCACCAGGCATCAGCTTATACAAGCCAGGGATTACACAATAGACCTTTGTTCTCATTTGGGCATCTCAATCAACTTCGAAAAGTCATCCTTATCGCCCTGCCAGTCTATTACCTTCATAGGCAAACTTAAACACTGTTCGGATGTCAGCTACCCTTACAGAACAAAGAGTTTCAGACATTCAGACTCATGTCAGGATCATTCTGGCCAGCAAGAAAGTACAGGCCAGAATGGTTCTAAAGTATTAGGTCTCATGGCTGCGGCCATTACTCTTCTTCCCTGGCTCGATTCTACATGCCTCCTTCAGTGGATGCTGTTCACACAGTGGTCATACCAGCAACTCCCAATGCGTCACCAGATTCTGGTGACACAAACATGCAAAGAACATCTTGCTTGGTGGATCACATCGTCTCAGCTTCACCAAGGCAGGTGCTTTGTACCTCCGTCCCGATAGCCACTGTCACCACGGATGCCTCCTGATCGGGTGGGGGTCATTATCAGGGCAGGATGGTTCATGGGACGTGGCAACCGCTCGAGTACCATCTGCACATAAATGTCCTGGAGATGAGAGCAGTGCTTTTAACGTTGCAAGCCCTCAACGACTTTCTTCCCGTAGGGACAATTGCAGTCCACACAGACAACATGTCTGTAGTTTGGTATATCAACAAACAGGGCGGAACCAAGTCTTACCCCTTGTGTCGAGAAGCGCTCAGACTTTGGCAATGGGCGATCTCCTCTCATCGGTTTCTGGTAGCAACGCATATCCCTGGGAAAACCAACATTATAGCGGACAGATTGAGCAGAGCTATCCTCATGCCTCACGAGTGGTCTCTCAAGCAATCCATAGCGGAAGAGATTTTTCTGGAATGGGGTCGTCCATGTTGCGATCTTTTTGCTACTCCCCAAAACAGCAAATGTCCAGACTTCTTCAGCCTCTTCCACTATCAGGCCATCCCCCCAGAGACGCTCTGACCCAGGATTGGCCCCAGGGACTTCTTTATGCCTTCCCTCCATTTCCTCTGATCCCTCAGGTAATCCAGAAAGCTACCGCTTTGAGAGCCAAATTGATTCTCATTGCCCCTTACTGGCCTCGACAAGTTTGGTTCCGTTCCTCCATCATCATCTTTTGGTGCAGCCGTGGCATCTGGACCCAGTGCCAGATCTACTGATTCACCAATCCGGTCAGCTGCACCGGTCAATCCCTTCTCTCAACCTCACAGCATGGTTGCTCCACTTCCTTCCTTAGCCAGGCTTCCTTTGATCTCTAACCCAGTTAGAGACATCATAGTAGCTTCACTAAAATCCTCTACCAGGAGGATTTACACAAGCAAATGGAAACGTTTCTCTTATTGGGCCAAGGCCCAAAATATTGATCCTTTTACTGCCCCTGTTCAGGCAGTTCTGGACTTCTTAGCAGAGATTTTTCATGCAGGCTCCTCTTCTTCCACAGTCAGAGTTCAATTGGCTGCTATTTCCAATTTTCATGTCGGGATAGCAGATCATAATATTATGTCCCATAGGCTCTGCAGGGCCTTCTTGAAAGGAATTTTCCTACTAAAGCCTCCAATCAGGAATCCTCCTCCTCAGTGGGATCTAAATTTAGTGCTGACATCCTTGATTCTTCCCCCTTTCGAGCCAGCTGTTTCTTGTTCCCTGAAATATCTTTCTTGGAAAACTTTATTCCTAGTGGCTATTACATCTGCCAGGAGGGTGTCTGAACTTCATGCTCTTTCGGTTCGACCCCCCTATTTGATTTTTCACAAAGACAGAGTATCTTTGAGAACTAATCCGTCCTTTTTACCTAAGGTCGCTTCAAAGAACAATCTGAATCAATCCATTGATCTCCTGTATTTTTCCAAACTATTCAGATAGAGCTGAACAAAAGCTACATTATCTTGACGTCCACCGTCAACTTAGATATTATTTGGACAGAACAAAAAATTTTGAAAAACTGATCAACATTTTGTTTCCTATGCGGGTAAAAAAAAAGGCCCTCCTGTTTCTAAAGTGACTTTGTCCAGATGGCTTTCTTCGGTCATCACTGAAATTCATACTCAGGGGTAAACAGCTGTGCTCAAAACCTAAAGCACATTCAACTAGGAGTTTAGCCACTTCTACAGCTTTTCAAGCTAGACTTCCTTTGGACACTATTTGTGCAGCGCCACTTGGGCCACTCCTCACACTTTTGTTTCCCATTACAAATTGGACTTGGCCTCCAGGGACAGAGCCAGTTTTGGCTCTACAGTCCTCAAGAGTTTGTTCCATTGAGCCACCCAGGATAGAGGTGCTAGGACGGTCCCATCAAGCAAGAATGAAGGCGAGATTGACAACTTAACATTAGAAGTTATGTACCTACCATAACGCTCCATGTTAGTTGTCTTCTCGCCTTCTTTCTTGCGACCCTCCCTCCTTCCCCTGGCCTGGACAGACCTTGTATAAGAAACTATTATGCTAAAGACCATTCAGACCTGGTCCTTTTTCCATCTGTAAGTTTCTTCTTCCTTTGGGAAGTATTTTATGCTTGGTGTTATTGCCCTTTGTCAACAAACGAGATCTGGGTACTTACCGCCTTGCATCATGGGATATGGGGCTGCCTCGAGCTGGTAAAAGGAGTTCTCGAGCTAAAGCAAGTGCCGAGTCGGAGCCGAGGATCGGCTCCGAACCCATCAATCAAGAAAGAAGGCGAGAGAAGACAACTAACATGGAACGTTATGGTAGGTACATAACTTCTTATTCCAGTAAATGGAAAAGGTTTTCCATTTGGGCAGCTAACCAAGGCATAGATCCCAACTCAGCTCCCATTGAATCTATCTTGTCCTTCCTTGCATCTCTTTTTCAAGAAGGAGCTGCAGCTGCTACCATTAGAGTTCAGTTAGCTGCCATCTCTAATTATCATTTTGGCAACATGGGAAATCCAGTTATGTCTCACTCTTTATGCAAAACCTTTTTGAAAAGAATCGTCCTTCTCAGACCTCCAATCAGACAACCACTGGAGACCTGGGACTTGAACTTATTTCTGGCCTCATTGATTTCTACACCCTTTGAACCTTCTTCTTCATCTGACATGAAATTGTTGTCTTGGAAGACATTTTTTTAGTTGCTATAACATCTGCTAGGAGAGTTTCAGAGTTGCAAGCCCTCACCATTCAACCTCCTTATATTATTTTCCACAAGGATAGAGTCTCCCTCAGAACTAATCCTTCCTTTCTCCCTAAGGTATGTCCAGAATATTATCTAAACACAACTATCAAATTACCAGTATTCTTCCCAAATTACAGCAACAAATCAGAATACAGACTACACCAATTAGATGTCCACAGAATTCTCCGAGTTTACCTGCACAGGACTAAAGATTTTCGGAAATTGGACTAATTGTTTGTTTCCTTCTCAGGAAAAAACAAAGGCTTCCCTGTCTCTAAGGTCACTTTGTCTAAATGGATTTCAGACTGCATCTCATTTGCTTACAAAATTGCTGGAAAACAACTATCTGCTAAAGTAAAGGCCATTCAACTAGGGAAGTATCAACTTCATATGCCTTTAGATCACAATTTCCAATTGATAACATTTGTGCAGCAGCTACTTGGGCAAGACCTCATACATTTGTCATTCATTACAAATTGGATTTGGCCTCCCGGGACAAGTCATCCTTTGGGTCCATTGTGCTTAAGAGTCTCTTTGCTTGAGCCATCCGAGATAAAGGTTAGGGACGCTGTCCCATCCAGCAAGAATTACGGCGAGATAGGACTACATAACATAAAGAAGTTATGTACTTACCATAAAATTCCATGTTTGTAGTCCATCTTGACTACTTTCTTGCGTCCCACCCTCCTTCCCCCTTCCTGTATCCTGGAGGAACTGATGGACTATCCGTTATGCTGTCTGACCTTGTTGTAGTTGTCCGTCCACATGACATGGATAGTAATACAAAGTATTCTGTTTGTATGTGCATAGTTATTGATAGTATAGTTACTATTATGAATGTAGTTACTTTCTTGCAAACAAGTTCTGGGGAATTGCTGTGATGCACCATGGGATAGGGGTTAGCTTTGAGCCAGTAAAAGCTCTCGAGCTTTAGTATTGGCCGAGTTGGAGCTGAGAATCAGCTCCGAACCCATCCAGCAAGAATGTAAGCGAGATGGAGTACAAACATGGAACGTTATGGTAAGTACATAACTTCTTTTTTTTTTTTCTTGCCAAGAGATGTTTTATTTTCTGATACAAGGGATAGCCATGGGCACTCCTTGTGCTAACACGTATACAAATTTGGTGTTAGCATATTGGGAACAACTTAATGTATTAGAACAACACCATGAATGGAAGGAAAAATTATGTTTTTATAAGCTTTTTGTGGACAATATTTTTTTTGCTACGGATGGGGGATGTTGATAAGATATTTAGAGTCTACTACAACCCTTTTAAAGTTTGCCATGAGACACTCTAGAACAGAATTGGATTTTTTGGATGTAAGGATTTTAGAAGATGATATGGGTTTTAAGACTACCCTTTATAGGAAGAGCTGTTGGATAAATAATGTGTTGACACAGGAGAGCATGCATCCCAGGTTCACATTTGACAATATAGTCATAAGACAATTGGGCAGGATCTCCAGGTTATGCACTGAGGATAGTATGTTTGAGAAAGCGGTTATGCAATTAGAACATAATTTTGTAGCTAGGGGATATAACAAGGATAAGGTGGTGAAAGTCATTCAGAAAAACAAAGGGCAGAGGAAAGGCAAGATGTGTCCATGGTTCACTCAGGGTAGGGAGTATGAGCTGGGTGAACTCAACACCTGAATACATGAGGAAAAAGTGAGACTGATGTTCACTTATAGCAACAATATTAATGGTGTCTGTGATATAGTGTGACATAATTGGAAGATTTTGCTCTCAGATGAAAAAATGAGGAAAGTTGTAGGTGAGGTGCCATCTTTTGGGTTCAGGAGGAATAAGAACATTAAGGACCTATTATATCATGAAGGTAAGAAGGAACATCAGGTTGTATCCCGTCACAAAGGAACCCAGAACTTGCAAGACATGTTCATACATTAATCAAGACATAATGTTTATACACCCGGTTACGGGAAAGGTTTATAAGTTCAATGTCTATTGTAGGACCCGAATGTGATATACTTGGCCACATGTCAGTCATGTGAATGTTTTTATGTAGGGAAGATGAATTTTATGCTAAATAATAGGATATTAAATCACCTATCATTCATTAGAATACAAAATTAACATAATTCTGTATATCAGCATGTTTCCAAGAATGAGGGCCATGGCTTCAAGTTCATGGTTATATAGTGCATACGGAAAGGTATTAGAGGTGGAGACCTGGTTAATGAAACTGAATACCAGGAATCCAAATGGATTATAGAACTTATAGCCCATAGGTCACCAGGCCTTAATAATGTCATCCCTATAAACCAGACTTAAAGAAGAGGCAGGTGAAATACTGATTTGTGATTGGCTAATATTTTTTTTATAAATGTGGACCATGTACTGTTAACAAACTATCTGATGAAGGGCATTTGCCCGAAAGCACTCATCACAGTTTGTTAGTGCTCTTAGCATTGTATTCACATTTTTATTTTTATTTTATATGACAGAATAAACACGTTGGATTTTATATTTTATATTTTGTGGTGGTTGCTGCATTTGTTCTCTGTTTGGTATTTACGTCTGAATTCTGAGAGGCAAAAATGTAGCCCATGTGTTCATTTTGAGCGAAAACTAGTAAAAAAAAAAACAATCTTCCTTGGAAGATTTTAGTGCCTACATTTATGCAAGTGCTGTTTTCCATCTGGATGTGTAGTATTTTACTGTCTTATAATTATTATGTTCAGTATTTTTGAGCCAGAGTAAGTTAGTCTATTTTATTTAATTATATAGATAAAGTGTTCTTTTAAACATTCTGTCTGTACAACTGGTTATTTTTTTCCATTCATTTTGTGACTGCTTTTATCTCTGCAAATTTAATTTGTATCAGCACTGTCTTTATTTATTGTCTAAAAGTTATTTATTAACTTTTTTGAGAAGAGGAGGGGATATCATTGAGTACTGTGGGTTGTCAAACTGATAGTATCTGCCTCTTATCGGACAGACTGCTGGGCTGCACATTACCATTTTGTGTTTATCACCATTATTATTATTGTTATTATTTTTTATTTTGTATATGACTGTTGATCAAGAGAGCTTGATAGATGGTTGGTTCCCCCGCCCCCATATATAGGGAGTGGCAGTATATCTTGTCATAGAGTTGCAACCTTCTTAGATGTCTAAAGTGGGACACACTGGATGTGGCCAAATATATGACATCACAGTGGATGTAAATATGGGGAAAATATTCAGATTATGCTGTGGATCTGGCCACAGGATTCTGGATGCTCTGTGGTGCCTTTCAGAGTATTTTTTTCCCAAGCTTTTGATCCATTGATGTTCTGAACAAAGGTCATGATTAGGGAAAGAAATTCCTTCAAGGAAGAAATAGAATGTGCTCATGATTTAATATTCAAGATACTAACAATTTCTTATCCTGAGAAGACCAAAAACTTGAACAAACACAAGTCATAGCTGGGAACAGCAAACTGCAAAGAAGGAACAAGATATGTTATGTAGATTCAGGAATGTCATGTCAAACAGAAGAAGTAAATATAGAGTTGTGCCATCAACAGTGTGTACCGTAACAATCCGAAGAAGCAAAAGTTACCACATGCCTGCCTAATGCAAGTAATATCTAAAGATATGAACCCTTAATGAATGGTAACCAATTAATCAAGTACAGCAAAAAAGTACAGAAAACACAAGGGTCATATAAGCATATTAAGTTACCATATGATCATAAGCAGTTTATGTGTTCTGAAATGATGTCAAGGTTCACCTCTTGAGCTTTGTTTCTCTTGCAAGGTGAATATATAGACATCTATATTTTGAGAATACAACTGTTTACGATCAGACACCTGGTCATAATCCCCTACAGTAAATCAGTACACTGCTAAGTTTATTGCTATTCAGCTCTTAATAATCATACCTCTCAACCTCTTAGCACAAAAAATCTGGACAAAGCCATGAAAAAAAGTGGGACAAAAGCCCCAAAATAGGGACAATTTTTAAATTTTGCTAATACAAACTTAGAAGGTTAATAGAAGAACAGGTTTTACATTAGTATGGATTTTCTGATTGGTATGAAGTCTGAAATGTCTGTCATTATTTTTTAACTTCATTCTTCAATGATTTGCCACTAATTTGCTAGAAAACCACACTTTTTTGAAAAATGGACCAAAAATATGAGGCAAACATCTGGAAATTCTGTGAAAATTTGTATAGTTGAGAGGTATGGCTCTTATTATAGTTGTCAACTGCCCCAGATTTTGCAGAATGACCCTGACTTTGCCACATATTTTTGCTGTGCCTCTCACCAAATGTTTAATTTTCTGGTAAATACATCACTGGGGATTACAGTCAGCAATAATGCCTGACATTAACATTTTCATACTTAGTAATGTTAAGTTGCATATCTCGCCTTCGTTTCTTGCTTGTTGGGATCAGAGCCGATCCTCGGCTCCAACTCGGCCATCTTCAATAGCTCGAGAGCTGTTTACTGGCACGAGGCTACCCCTTATCCCATGATGCCTAGCACTAGCTACCCAGATCTCGTTTGCCGCTTCAGCTGCGAGGTGTCATTTCTACTGGCTCAGGCTCGTATACGTTTTCTATTTAACTGTTTTTGTCAGATTGCTACTTTTTCTGGGAGTTTACTGTTTATTTTTATAGTCTATAACCGTGGGTTTAAGTTGAGTGTTTTTTGTGTAGTCTTTCCCTTAGAACTCGTTTAAATTAGAGAGTTCGCCCCCTCCCCCACCCTATCCCTTCTTGTAGGTTAGCGGTTAGTTTAAGCCTTTCCTCCTATCTTTGTTAGGTAGCTGTTTAAGTTAGAGGCTTCCTAGTTTTAAAAAAAAAAAAAAAAAACTATCTTTAGCTGTGTAGTATACTGTATTTTTGTTTTTTGTGTTACTGTTGTGGTATTTTGTTATCGCTGTGCAGTGTAGTACCTTGCAAGTATTGTTGGATATGTCTAAAGAATCCAAGGTGTCTGGATTCAAGAAGTGTGACTCATGCTGTCTGAAAATGTCTCTGACAGATGGGCACACTTCTTGCATCTATTGCTTAGGCACAGTGCAGCTGCAGGACCCTTGTTCTATATGTCATGCATTTAGCCCAAGAGTTCGACCCCACCGGCTCCGTCCCCTGTAGTGACTGCATCAGCCTCTGCCCCTCCTCCAGACCCCAAGCGTGGGAAACAGGCGCTCCAGGGCACCCCACTGGGTGTTTCCTCTTCTTCCGACGTCTCCCTGATCATTCAGAGGAGCCCCCTCGGAAGAAGTGCAAGAGGAAGCACATTGACTCCCCTGAGTCTGCCACTTCAGATACGGATTTGGATGAATCAGAAGGGTCCCCGAGATCCCCCTCTGAAGATGTTTCCTTTTTGGACATCCTAGAAATGCTTAAGCAGAGGGGGAACTGAAATCCCCTAGCCCCTACTGAGGATGATCTGTATTCCTGGATGCGTTCGGTTCAACGACCTTCCACCTCCTGGGTTTCTCCGCCTTTCGATCCACTCATGTCAGTAGTGGCTCGAAAGGCTTGGTCAGCCCCGGACACAGTGGAACCAACCCCGAGGAGACCCGGGAAGTTTATCACTGCACCCCTTGACAAGCAGTTCCTTACCAAAGGTGTTCCTGCGGATGCCATGGTGGTAGCAGCAGCCACTAAGAAAGAGTTAGCGGAAACTTCTTCATCTGTCCATCCTCCTAACAAGGAGTCTAGGACCATGGATAGATACAGGAAGCGAATGTTTGCTTCAGCGACCTTTTCTATGAGGTCACTGAATTACTTATGCCATGTTACCTGGCTTTAGAGGGATCTCCTTAAAGAGCTAGGAGATACCCTTCAGGATCCATCAGCTGAAGGGGCTCAAGCTAAAGTGTCTTCTCAGCTGGCAACCCTTAATTCTGTAGTCAACTCCTCGATGAGGCTCATTTCCTATGCAGCCGATGGTGCAAGTAGAGCCACAGGTACAGGCGTGGCCCTTAGGAGACATGCATGGATGCGGCTGTGTAATTTTGCAGAACCCTTTAGAGTGTCATTCACCAACACCCCCTTTGATGGTTCCTTTCTCTGTGGACCACAGGTGAAAGACACTCTGACTAGATGTGAGCAAGAAGGCAAGACTCTCTCTGCTGTGGGAGTCCGTTTTTCCACTCCTTCCAGACCATACCCCAAGGGTCAGAAGAGTGGTAAAATGTGGTTTCGAAAATCCCAGGGAGCCTCGCCTGACACACATAATGATTTTTCCTCCAGGGGCAGAGGAGGAAACAACAACAGACGCCACTGTCGTGGCAGAGGGGGTCCGCAGAACCAGGGCAGCAGAGAATCCTTCTCTGAGAAGCCCTTCCAGCATCCCTGAAGGGTTGCCCGGCTGCCCACCTCTGAAGGCAGTTGGGGGAAGACTTTCAATGTACCCAAAAGCCTGGTAGAACTTAAAGCAAGAAAAATGGGTACACTCAATCATATCCGGAGGTTACAGAATTCCCTTCTTTCAACCCCCCTCACCATCAAGCAATCCCTTCCAGATGTTCCACCCAATCTGAGGGACCAAGCAGTCATAAAAGTTTCAAAACTGCTAGAAAAAAGAGTCATCCAGGAAGTCCCGGCAGACCAACACGGATCCCGAACTTACTCAAGGTTCTTTTTGGTACCAAAAAAGACAGGGGACTGGAGACCGATTTTGGATCTCAGCAGACTAAACAAATCTGTTCAAAGAACAAAGTTTCGGATGGTCACGCTACAGTCCATTCTACCCTTTCTGGGTCAGGACAATTGGATGTGCTCCATAGATCTCCAGGATGCGTGCTATCACATCAAAATGGACAGGCACTCCAGGAGATTCCTTTGCTTCCGACTGGGAGCCAGTCATTACCAGTTCAGAGCTCTGCCGTTTGGTCTTATCACAGCTCCCAGGGTGTTCACCAAATGTATGGCAGTGGTCATGGCTCAGCTGAGGTGTTGAGGATTCCAGGTGTTTCCATATCTAGACGACTGGCTCCTTACTGCTACTACCAGGCATCAACTTCTTCAAGCCAGGGACTACACAATCGCAATTTACTCCCAGCTATGCATTACTATAAATTTTGAAAAATCTGCCTTGTTGCCCTGTCAGTCTATTACCTATATAGCAGCAGATTTAGACACAATGAGTATGTCCGCAAGGCTACCGCCAGACAGTGTGGCCACAATTTGCCAGCAAGTTCAAATCCTCGTGCAGTGCAAAAGGGTTCAAGTCAGGTTGGTCCTTCGAACTCTGGGTTCCATGGCAGCAGCAATTCTTCTGATCCCTCTGGCCCGCTTCCACATGAGAATCCTTCAGTGGCTTCTGTTCACACAGTGGTCCTTTCAACAGCTCCCCATGTCTCACATGTTCATGATTACAGATACACGCAAAAGGCACCTTTCCTGGTGGATGGTCTCCCCACTAGTATCTCAGGGCAGACCATTCATTCAGCCCCCTCCAGTTGCCACAGTGACCACGGATACATCCCTGATAGGGTGGGGGGGCATTATCAGGGCAGGACAGTCCAAGGCACTTGGCAGCCTCACGAGTACCATCTGCACATAAACGTCTTGGAAATAAGAGCCGTGCTCCTAGCATTGCAAGCTCTTCAGGACTCTCTCCCTTCTGGGACCATTGTAATTCAAACGGACAACATGTCAGTGGTGTGGTACATCAACAAGCAGGGTGGAACCAGGTCCTACCCCCTATGTCGAGAAGCACTCAGACTCTGGCAGTGGGCAATCTCCTCCCAACGATTTCTGATTGCGACATACATCCCTGGGAGGTCCAACGTCATAGCAGACAGGCTCAGCAGAGCTATTCTCATGCCTCACGAGTGGTCTCTGAATCAGGTAGTGGCGGATCTGATCTTCCACAAATGGGGACAGTCTTGCTGCGATCTTTTTGCCATCCCCTTCAACAGCAAATGCAGCAACTACTTCTCCCTTCTTCCGCTTCCTGGTCACACTCCCAGAGACGCTCTAGTCCACAGTTGGCCTCAGGAACTTCTTTATGCCTTCCCTCCATTTCCTCTTATACCCAAACTCATACAGAAAGCTATTTTGTTGGGTTGCAAAATGATCCTCATTGCCCCCTACTGGCCTCGACAGATATGGTTTCCGTTCCTGCACCATTACCTTCTCGAGCAGCCCTGGACTCTGGATCCTATTCCAGACCTGCTGATTCATCAATCAGGCGAGCTGCATCAGTCCCTCCAAACACTCCAGCTCACAGCTTGGTTGATCCACTTCCAACCCTAGCCAGGCTTCCCAGCATTTCCCCGGCCGTTCGTGAGATTATTGTCTCCTCTCACAAGTCCGCCACTAGAAAGACTTATGCTAGCAAATGGAAAAGTTTTTCTTGTTGGGCAGGGGCTAGGAACATAGATCCCTTTTCAGCCCCAGTTCACAAAATCTTGGAGTTCCTAGCAGAACTTTTTCATTCTGGGTCCGCTTCTGCTACAATCAGGGTTCAATTGGCGGCCATCTCTAACTTTCATGTTGGGTTGTCTAATGTAAACATTATGTCTCATAAGCTGTGTAAAGCTTTTCTCAGAGGGACCACTCTCCTTAGGCCCCCAGTGAGAGATCTCCCTCCTCCTTGGGACCTTAATTTGGTACTAACCTCCTTGATTATGCCCCCTTTTGAACCGGCAGCATCCTGCTGCATTAAGTTTCTATCTTGGAAAACTCTTTTTCTGGTAGCTATTACTTCAGCCAGACACATATCTGAACTTCAGGCACTAAGTGTTCGTCCTCCGTACTTAGTTTTCCATAAGGATAGGGTTGCTCTGAGGACTAATCCCTCCTTCCTTCCGAAAGTCTGCTCAGAAAATAATCTAAATCAATCTATAGACCTCCCTGTGTTTTTCCCTAACCACACCAACAAGGCAGAATACAAATTACACCAATTGGATGTTCATAGACAATTGCGTTTTTACCTGCATAGAACGAAAGATATAAGGAAGTTGGACCAACTTTTCCTTTCCTATGCTAGGGGCAAACAAGGTCTCCCAGTTTCCAAAGTGACGTTATCCAGGTGGTTGTCTCACGTTATTACCTTCATCTATCAACTAAGAAACAAGGAGTTGTCTATCAAACCGAAGGGTCATTTTGCTAGGGCTTTGGCCACCTCCGTAACCTTCCAGTCTAGGTTGCCCATGGACTCATGGACTCTATCTGTGCAGCGGCTATGTGGGCAAATCCTCATACCTTTATTTCTCATTACAAGTTAGATATGGTCTCCAGGAGTAGAGCTAACTGTGGTTCCACTGTTCTGAAAAGTCTGTTCCAATGAGCCACCCAGGATCATAGGTGCTAGGGACGCTGTCCCAAAAAGCAAGAAATGAAGGCGAGATAGACAACTTAACATAAAGAAGTTATGTACCTAGCATAACGTTCCATGTTAGTTGTCTTCATCTCGCCTTCTTTCTTGCGTCCCCCCCTCCACCCCCCTGTCCTATTGGACCGAGAGGAGTTCAGATTTCACTGGCTGAGTGTTCTCTGGTTGGTTTCCTCTACTGACTTAGAGTATATGATAGGTAGGCTCAATTTTTTGTTTGGAGGGGTTCATTATATAGCTATAGCTAGAGTTAGCTATTTCAAACGAGATCTGGGTAGCTAGCGCTAGGCATCATGGGATAAGGGGTATCCTCGAGCCAGTAAACAGCTCTCAAGCTATTGAAGATGGCCGAGTCGGAGCCGATCCTCGGCTCTGATCCCAATAAGCAAGAAAGAAGGAGAGATGAAGACAACTAACATGGAACGTTATGGTAGGTACATAACTTTTTTTTCTCTAGAAAATGCATGTTGATGCAAAACCTGTTGCTGTTTGTTTGTTTTTTTTTTTTTTGGTAAATAATTCACTGAGGATTACAGTCAATCAATAATGTCTGCCATTATAGTTAAATACCTGTTGTTCTTGTGTTGCCAGACATTATAGATTTGGACATATTCTTGGGTTTCTTTTCTCTGTCCCCACCCCACTCTAATCTCATGCATTTTCCCACTATTGTTATCTTTCTCACTTTCTTATATTCTCTCTCTCTGTCTGTCTGTCTCTCTCTCACTCACTCCAGTCTTGTATCAGATTATCTTAGTTTAGTCAGCAAAAAAAAAAAAGTTGCAGGAAAGTTAAACCTTTAATTCCCCTTTTTTTCTTAATCACTGGCAATGTCCTTTTTTAAATATAACAGCACCAGCAAGCAGCCCCAGTACCTCTCAAATGACCTTGATTTTGCTTCATTTTTTTGCCATGTCCCTTATAACATTTTTGAGTTTTCTAGTAAATCAATGAACACTGAGGATTACAATCAGTTAGCAAATGCTAGACAATATTGATTTATACTTATTGTTCCGAAAATACATTTTGATAACAAGCCTATTATTCTATTAATTTATGTGAAGTAGAGTAATACTTAAAAACTGTCCCTGATTTTAAGACTTTGCCTCCTATTATTATTATTATTTTGTTTTTTTTTTTGTTTAAGGAAGGTCATTCAGTTTTCCATAGTCCAACAAGCAGCTAATATAATACAGTTGCTCTGCCTGCATCCCAACCCACCACCTGTAAATCAGTCATGAATTTGACGTGTGGGCATAATGGAGAACATGCAGCACACCAATAGTGCGTGAAAGGTCCAAGAATGCCAGTAATACAATGAGAAAAGTCATGAAAGCACACTGCCAACTCACCTTCAGCATTCAAATTTTGCATAGTGAGCAGCACTATCAATGCAGGCATCAAAATAAATATTGTAACATTAACTAACTGTGATCGGTGGAAAATCCTGGTTTGCCGATGTTAACATTTAGTCAGATGTTGCCTCTTCCATCTGACTCAACCAGTAGGTTATCAAATTCAGTCAGATTTGAGGCTGGCACTTTGGACTTTATGGCTCCAAAGATCAAGCTCCTCTCTCATTATGCCCTGCATTAACAAATGTCCTCAGATCTTGTTTGGCGTGCTTATGGACAGACATGGTGTTTGGAGCTTCTCTCAGATAAGTGTTTTTTTTTAATTGCATTTTTTTTTTTTGGTATTAGAGTTTTTTCTAGATTTTCTTCTGTTTCTTGCTCCTCCCACTTTTCTTCTTTGTGGACTTGGAATTGGGATCTAATGTTGTCCTTTTCATTCTTTCTCACTTATGGGTTCCGGATTCAATCCTCAGATCGGACTCAGCTGCATGCTACAGATTTCGAATCCATCTCTTGAGCTTCACCCTCTACCCATATTGCCCCACTCCATCCCTATCACCTCAGATCAAGTTGGCTGCTCTATTTCTTAGTAATAGATGAGAAACAGATAGAGTCAGGTTTATTTATTTATTTATTTGTTTATTTATTTTATTTAGATAAAAAAGATAGAAAAGATAGGGCTCAAACCTAGAATTTTAGGTTCCAAACACAGTCCAATAGGTCCACCCAGAAGAAAAAGAATGGGGGATGGGTGGGAGGGGAGTTAGTAGATAACATAAATTTTGTGTACTTTACTGGCATTATAACAGAGTCATTCTCTCATGCCTGTATGCTAGTGTGGTGCTTGATTCCCATCCTGTATTTTCTTGTGTACAGTGTGTTGTTTTTTTCCCCAGGATGGCTGACAAATCTTCAGGCTTTCTCAGATATTGAGTATATGGTCACAAGTTGCCCCTGCAGAGCTCGCACAACTGCTGAGTGTACTGTCTGAGGATGGCTCACTTGACTGTGAAGCCTGTGCCTCCTTTGAGATGAGGGCCTTGGCTGATAGATATGCCAAGCTTGTGTTAATAGGGCTCTTTCCCACATTATTTCCCCATCAACACTGACAGTGTGGCTGCCTTTGGCTCTGGCTTTAACCTTGATGCATTCAACTTTGGTCATTTTGGAGCTAACTGCATCCAAGAGCCAAGATTTTGGGACTAGGGTTCACAGTCAAGGAGGACTCTGAGGCTTTTGGAGTCATCCCTGACCCTTTTGGCCTTGACCTTGGATAGCTATTCTCTGGTCATGTCCTCAGATCTAGCCAGGCTGGCAGCTGTTGTTGGTGCTTTCCAAAGATCTTCAGATCAGAGGAGGCCTTTCTCTAATCGTTCAGCTTCATCATCAGCATTTGAGCATGAGGGGAGGATCCTATTCCATTTGGGAGTTGGGTAGTTGATCCTACAGTCTACCTGTTATCTCAGTCTCTACAGCCTGCACCTTGAGCAGCTCCAGAACCCAGGTTCCTCTGAGGCTTCCTTATCTCCTTCAGAGTCCCCTCCTCTGGAAGAGCACAGGAAGCATCTGTGTAAGAGAAGACACATAGACTCTCCTTAGGAGTCATTAACAGAGGATACTGACCTTGATGAGAGGGAAGGTTGCCCTTATTCTCCACTTGAGGAAGCCTCTTTTGACAACTATCTGGGATTGATGAGACAGAGGGGAGGTTGGACCTCTGAAACCTTTCCCCTGAGGAGTCAGTTTATCTTGAGGTGTTTGTTGCAGGCTTGTACACAGCCTAGGTGGAACACCCTCTGGATTTGCTTGCCAATTTGGTGTCTAGGAGGGCATGTAGAGAACCAGACATGGTGGAGCCTAGGATGAAGAAGCCAGACTGGGTCCTAGTTCTACCCAGTGATAGGTCACATTGGAGCAGGGGCCTGTGGTCAATGCCACTATAGCAGCCACAGACACAAAGAAGAAACTCTCAAAGGACAGTGCATCTGGTCATACATCAAACAGAAATCTAGAATGTTGGACAAATTTGGGAAGTACACATATCTTTAGCCACCTTTGCCCTTCATGTGCTGAACTATTTGGCACACCTGCTCAGACAACAGAGAGACTTGATTAAGTAAGTTATCAAGTCTATAGCTACCCAAATGATAGCAGAGACACAAAGGCTCATGGAGGCTCATTTGGCTACCATGATGTCTATTTTAAATGTTTCTATGTGCTTACTATCCATTGCAGCAGACAATATAGCCAGGGTGGCAGGGACTGGAATCATAGTTCACCACTATACCTGGATGTGCATCAGTAACTTTGTGGAGAAGTTTAAGCCATCCTTTCTGAATGCTCCCTTTAAAGGTTCCACCTTGTTTGGACCTAAAGTTAAGGATATGTTGAGTGAGCCAGAGGGCAAGACGTTGTTTCAAGTGAGGTCCACTTTTATACCTCTCAACAAACCTTGGAGGGTAACTGCCTTTCTCCCCCCAAGTTTTGCCCAAAACATTTCTGGTGATAGTACCCCCTTGGGGTTGAGGAGGAAACTTCAATGAATACCAATCTAGAGGCAGGAATAGACTGCAAAATCAGGGTTTAAGGGAATCCTTTTCTGATAAACCCTGTCAGTGCTTCTGAAGGTTTGCCCAACTACTGCACTCTGGAGGAAGTTGGAGCATTTGGTTTTCAACCCTCATGCTTCGGAGGCCATCACCACAGATTTCTGGGTGTTAAGAATTATTATCAGATGCTATATGACCCTCTTTCTGTTTTGCCAAAATGTAAGGCAAAATCCCTTCCATATCTTCCACCCTAGCAGCAAAGGGAAGAAGCCTGAGAAATATAAAAGCTGCTAACAAAATGTGTCATTCAGAAGGTCCCACCAGACCAAAGTGGAATCTGGGTCTATTCAAAGATCTTTTTGGTACTCAAGTAAAACAAGGACCTCAGGCCCATTTTGGACCTAAGCAGACTACATTTGTTGTCAAACAGACCAAGTTCCAGATATTAATAGTGTTGCCCATTCTTCCTCTGTTCAGGAAGGATGTGGACCTCAGGGATGCTTGCTATCATATAAAGACAGCTAGACACTTCTTAAGGTTTCTGCACTTCCAGCTGGGAGCCAATCACTATCAGTTAAAAACACTGCCTTTCAGTCTCATGTCTGGTTCTCTACATGTCCTCCTAGACTCCAGTGGTGTTTACTAAATGCTGCAGGGGTTCTGGGTCTTTTCTTACCTGGACAAATGTCTCCTTACAGCAACTGTAAGGGCATCAGTAGGTCATACAAGAGATTTTTTCTTCCATCTGTGCCTAACCCTTGGGATTATGGTGAACGTTGAAAAAATCTAAGCTAGAACTGGTCCTGGCTTTGGAATTCATAGGTTGACATTTAGACACAGCCAGACAGATTGTCAGGCTTCTCCAGTCAAGGCTGTTATCCCTATATCGTCAGGCCCATCAGGTTCCTCTTACTCAATGGCCACCCACTTTTTGCATCCTGTGTCTCCCTGGGCTGATGGCATCTGTCATCTTGTTAGTTCATTTGGACAGATTCTACATAAAGTTTCTTCAGTGGACTCTTTCAATCTGATGGTCTCTGACAACTCATCCCATGTAGTTTCCCATAAGACTAATGGATGTTTGTGACCACCATATCTTTTTCTGGATGATATCTGACAGTGTGTTGTCAGGTTGCCCATTTGTCCTCCCCCTTTCCTTGGCCTCAGTGACTATGGATGCTTCCTTCCTGGGGTGGAGGGGCACTATGATGGAAAGACAGTCCAGGAAACCTAGTCTCAGATGGAGGCCAATTTGCACTTCAGTGTTTTGGAAATGACAGTGGTTTTGTTGGCACTGCAGGCTTTTTATGACTGCCTTCCCAAAAATGTGATATCAGTCCAGACCAGCAATATGGCTGTAGTCTGTTATATAAACAAACAAGGCAGAACACAATCTTACCTTTTGAGTTGCAAGACTATAAGGGTGTGGCAGTAGGCAATATCCTCCAAGTGCTTTCTGACTGCAATACACATCCTAAGGAAATACAACATTCTAGTGGATAAGTTGAGCAGGAGTATTTTAATGCTTCATGAATGCTCCCTCAATCCCGCATTGGTGACTAAACTTTTCAGCCACTGGGGCCAACCTTGCTGCAACCTGTTTAGAATACCATACAACACAAAGTGCAGCAAGTTCTTTGTCTTAATCATCCAAAAGTGGCAGCCACTGAGGGACACCCAGGTCTCCTCTGTGCATACCCCCTAACTGCCCTGATAGTAAAGATGTTCATCATTTCCACAACCTCAGTAGCATTTTGGGTATTTTGGATTATATGCCAAGGTTAACTTAGTACTAGCCAACTTTCAAAAGCTCAGACTGCCCTCCCTCTCTCTTCTTGTGACAGCAGATTGAGTGATTACATCCTGAGAGGGAGTCATAGGTAGTAAATGTTCTCTCTTTTTCTGCCATCCAAAGAAGAACATTCTCTCTTTTTCTGCCATCCAAAGAAGAACGTTCTCTGACTCTTCACCATATCCATTGCTGATTTTTCTGGCTTACTGCTCAGAAGATGGTATGCAGAACTTCTCTTGATAACTGCTGTTATTCTGCTTTATTTTTATTTTTTGAAAGGAAATTATTTAAGAACTTGGATTTTTTTCAGCATTTATACATTATTTACTATACATATGGCTCTGCTCTGTATCTTTTTTAACACTGGACCTCAGTTTTACTGCAGATGAAATTATTTGAGTGTAATGTAGATATTTTACTCCCTCTGACAAAAAATATAGTTTAAATTACTATTTAACATTATGGCAGTTTAATGTGATTAGATTGTATGGTGCTAATTTTTAACCCTGGGTTATCTCACTTCTTGCTTTGGTGTTTGGACTTTCTGCACTGGAAATTTAACTTCTGTCAGTTGTAAAAGAATTCTGAACACATTTCAAACTGTATATTGTGATAATAGCACAGTTTGGCAGAACTTAGTTGTATGGGAACATACTTATTCATAGGTTATTAGGAGGTTACTAGGCTAATGGCCCTAGAGCCCTTACAAGCCTACCATATTTAAATCAAGTTGCCCCAGTTGTTAATGGTTAGCTGAGTGAAGTTCACAAAGGTAAGGGTCTATGGCAGTTAACACCAACTTCCACTGAAGGAGGGACATGGGTACCTCCCCAGGAATGAATTTGCGGTCACCCATCCATTCATCTAGGTTGTGTTGGAAGAGGGTCAAGGAGGGGCTGTGTTTCATGTGAATTGGAGGAAGAGTTTTTGTGACACATTATCTAGTACTGTCAATATATTATTCTGGCTGGTGTTCTGTCCCCTGTCTTGATGGATCCTAACTCTAGTACCCCCAATCAAATATGGTTGCACATGAAAAGAAAAAAAAAATGAAATAAAAATGTCTTAGCCTACAGTTATTGATTCTGTTGCCACCACCACTCAGCCTGCAGACCATTTACATTTTGCCTCATCTCCCTCTACTGTAGCTTTGCTGGCCACTATAGAACAGTGTTTAGCCAGATCCTCTGGGACAGTTCCAGTACCTTGCACAGGTATGTGAAACCCAAGTCCTTTAAGTGCAGGTGTAGTCTGGATTAAGAGACCCCTTGCCAGACACAACACTCTGTGCCCTAGATATTTTATCTAGTAAGGATTTTTACAAGAAAAAGAAACAGAAGCTTCATTGTATAGCTGATAATCAGATTATAACTGTTTATAAGGCTGATGGGTTTCCTTGGCTAAGAGTGTTCTGCAGACAGCTAATTTTGGTGGTTGTGTTAGCATACATGGCCCTAGTGCTAGTCTGGTTAGAGACCTTCCTCCTGTTTCAGAAAATTATGAGGAATCTGATGAGGGCAATGGTGATTTCCTAGTTAACAATGAGTCCAGTCATTCTGATTCTTTGGAAGGTAAATCTGAGCCTAAGTCCAAGCAAGTGTTAACTTTTCCTTATATGATTGCTAGATTCAGTGATGTTTTTGCTTAGGAGCAGTCTGGAATAACTCCATTGTTAGGCAGGGTATATGAACTTAAAGAGGACAAGATGCCCAATTCTGGGGCAACCTTGAAAGATATTTCTAAAGCTGCCTGCAAAACACCAATAACTATTTCAGCAGTCTATTAAAAGGATCATAGAAAATGTAAGGTCTCCTTGTATATGACAGGTCTCTTTTCTCATTTGACTGCTGACCCAGTTGTGGTCTCCGCAGCTCTCTGCTCAAATAAAATGTCATTGGCTTCATCTAATTCAATGCACCCTGACAAAGAGGGAAAATGGTTAGATGTTCAGGGCAAAAGCATGTCTCGTCCTAGTAATCTAGCCTTTAGAATGTTAAATTATCAAGGCTATCTGTGAAAAATTCAATCTGATATTGTCAATTTTCATTCATTCCTCAACTAATGGGATCGGATCCGATCCTTTGATCCAACGCAACTGTTTTACTAGCTTGTGGCCGCCAACAAACTCTCGAGTTCCTTCCCTACCCATAATACACCACCCCTAACATCAATCAGATCTCATTTGCTGCTTTAGCATTTAAACGTGGTTGCCTTCAGCTCTTGACTTTTCAGTGACAGATACGTTAATTTTTCATACTTTCTTTCTAAAATCTTTTGCAAACAACTATTTCTTTAATATTGTATCTTTGTTTTTCATCTTAAGTCGTTTCTTCCATTCTGTCTCTTACACTTTCAGTGTGAAACCTTTCTACCATCTTTGGTAGACCTAACTCCTTCCCTTTACCCTTTTTACACATAGTGTAATGTCTATAATTATTATTGTTGGTATTTTTTCTTTATCTACAAGTTTTTTTCTTGTAGTTTTTAAATAACATTGATGGTATTTTCCTTTTCCTTTCTATCTGTTAAAAATGGCTTTACTTTAACTCTTCTCTCTTAACTACGAAAATGTCTGAGAAAGGTCCAGCAGGTTTTAAAAAACATGACAATTGTGGGCATAAGTTGCCTTTGTCAGATGTCCACAATCTTTGTGTGTATTGTTTAGTAAACAAAAACCACAGTTGAGCAAAAAACCTTTATACAAAAACAAAGCTTTCAGGTTAAACACCCTTTCTCAATGTTACATATAGGTCCATTTTAAAACAATGTATATAGGAGCCCAATACAATCACATGACCAGCAGCCCAAAGTCATATGATCAAACATTTTAAACTCACACATATATAAATAATATTACAAATTACAAAAAACCTTTGCATGCAAATAACAAATAATTAGAAATTACTTTAATTTTGTACGCTGTATTTTAGTTAATATAGGTTTTAAAGAAACAGCACTATTAAGACCTAGTGGAACATCTGCTGTTAGTCTAATAATCCATTCAAACTCCCTTATTACCAAGGTGTTGCCAATATCTCCACCCCTATCCGATAGCCAATGGATTATTAGACTAACAGCAGATGTTCCACCAGGTCTTAATAGTGCTGTTTCTTTAAAACCTATATTAACTAAAATACAGCGTACAAAATTAAAGTAATTTCTAATTATTTGTTATTTGCATGAAAAGGTTTTTTGTAATTTGTAATAATATTATTTATATATGTGTGAGTTTAAAATGTTTGATCATATGACTTTGGGCTGCTGGTCATGTGATTGTATTGGGCTGCTATATAAATTGTTTTAAAATGGACCTATATGTAACATTGAGAAAGGGTGTTTAACCTGAAAGCTTTGTTTTTGTATAAAGGTTTTTTGCTCATCTGTGGTTTTTGTTGGATAATTATTCAGCTATCGTTGGTTTGTGTATTGTTTAGTACCAGAACACTTACAACAAGTATGAAGTATTTCTCATGCGTTCAACCCCCGAGCTTTAGCAGACAGGAAAAATAAGCTGATTTTAAATGGATTACTGCCATCTTCTTTTTCTGAATCCATTGCTAGGGTTCAGTTCCACAAATATAGATCTAAAGACCCATCAAAAAGGTCTAGGCCCTCGAATTCTCCAACCTCTACCTCTTCTGAACCAAAAAGAAAGAAAGATTGGATCCATAGCTAAATATGATCCGACCATCATCAAATCTGACCACATATACTTTGGATCCAACATCCTCGGATAAAACCAAACATATTTCAGATCCTACATCCTTTGATCCAAAGTCTTTACCAAGGGCTTTCTATTCACCAAGCTTGGCTCTGGTTCCTTCCAGGGTGCCCTCGCCCTTTTTAGAGAGACACTCAAAATTGCCGTTCCTGGTATCCTCTCGGTCCTCCAGGAGTCTCACAAAAACTGGTGTGGAGAGGATGATGAGGAAAGTTTTCATGGATCAAATTCAGAAAGAAGTTCTCACTGTTGCTACACCTTTGGGTTAGATAGACCGTCCATCTACCACACCACCTATTATAGCTCCTTCTGTAATTCAACCTGTGGGTTTAGAACCCTCTGATCCAAGCATTCTGGGTCCGACTGGTTCGGATCCAAAGAGAGCATCCTTTCTGGATCTGACAGTTGCTCTGAGTACACCGGCTTTAGTATCCTCAGAGCCGGATGACTTTCAGTCCCGAAGCTTCACTGTTGGATCTGAGAGGATGGGGTTGACTTCAAGGTTTTCAGAGCCACCTCTTCTTGTCGGAGCTTCTGCCCTGGACAGCTCAGCTCCGACTTCCGCCTCAGGTGGGTTGCTCTTGGGGTGAAGGGAGGTGACAAGCCAGAAACTCACTTTCTTGGCTCTTTTGGCTTCCTTCTCCGTGGAGTGGTCTGCCTTTGAGGTGGTGAAGAAAGTGTTCTCTGCTGCAGCAGGTCAGACGGGTCTTCCCCCTCAGATCCATCCTCTACTTCTCAGACAATTTTCCATGAAGAAGTCCCTAGGAAGAGAAAATGCAGAAGGAGGCACTTGGACTCTGATCAGGAGTCGGTCATTGAGGATACTTATTTCGATGAAGGGGAGGGGTCCCTAAAAACACTACCCGATGATGTCTCATTTGGAGACATTCTTGAGATCCTAAAGCAAAAGAGTTGCTGGTCTTCCAAGGCCCTTCTCCCGAGGAATCAGTATTTCTGGAAGCATTTGGTACTGGTCCATTTCTCCTGGGTTACTACACCAGCTGATGAACTTATTGATTTAATCTCCAAGTGGGCGTGGAAGGAACCTGATATGATTGAGCCAATCCCTAAGAGACCAGACACGATTCTGTCTCCACCAGTAGGCTGGAAATATTGGAATAAAGGGGATCCAGTAGATGCCATGGTTGTGGTGGTGGCTACAAAAATGGAACTCGTTGAACACAATTCCCCTGTCCATCCTCCTAACAGAGAGTCAAGAGCGACAGACAGATTTGGGAAGTGTGTTTATGCTTCAGCAACATTTTCACTTAAATTGCTGAACTATTTAGCACATTTTACTAGGCTGTAAAGAGATCTGATTAAAGAGTTATCCAAATCTCATTCTGGCACTAGAACTGCTGATGCTCAATCTTCTGTAGTCTCTCAGTTGGCTACTCTACAGGCTATATCCAATTCGTCCATGAGGCTTATCTTGCATGCTACAGAAGGCACCTCAAAGGCTGCGGGTTCAGGTATTTCCATCAGGAGGCATGCCTGGATGTGCCTGTGTGATGTTATGGAGCCTTTCAAGTCATTGTTTGCCAATGCTCTGTTTGACAGCATTTCTTTATTTGGCTGCATGGTAAAGGACACACTCTCCAGGTGTGACAAAGATGGAAAGATCCTCTCTGCAATGGGCGTGCATTTTTCGACCCCTCAAAGGACCTTTTTCAGGAATCAAAGGTGAGGTTGAAAATATGGCTCAGAAAATCTCAGGGGTCCTTTCCAGGACACAAGTGGAGTTAGTTCCCCCAGAGGCAGAAGGGAAAGCGATAATGAAAGACGACACTCCCGTGGCAGAGGAGGCCTGCAAAACAGGAGGTCTAGAGTTTCTTTTTCCAGCAGACCCTTTCAGCACTCCTGTATGGAGGTCTGATTGCCTACCTCTGGAAGCATTATCTTTGCACCTGAGAGCCTAGCTAAGTATAAGAAAAGAGTGTTGGGGGCAGAGAATTATTTCCAGAAGTTATATAATTTTCTTTTCCCTATTCCCTCCATTATCCAGAAAAATTCCTGATGTTCCACCCACTCAGAGGAAAGCAGCAGCACTAGAAATACAAAAGCTGCTAGAAAAAAAAGAGTCATCCAAGACGTCTCACCAGTCCAAATAGAATCCAAAAATTATTCAAGATTCTTTTTAGTGCCAAAGTAAACAGGGAACTGGAGACCAGCTTTAGATCTTAGTGTATTGAGCAAGTCATTTTGCACACAAAGTTCCGGATGGTCACGGTTGAGTCCATTCTGCCCTTTCTGAGGAAGGATGATTCAGTGTGCTTGATACATCTTCAGGATGCATACTATCACATAAAGATGAACAGAAGATCTAGAAGATACTTATGCTTCTGGCTGGGAGCCAGTCATTTTCAGTTCAGAGCACTGCCCTTTTGCCTCATCACAGCTGCAGGGTGTTCACCAATTGCACAGCAGTGGTTGTAGCTCACTTGAGACAGCAGGGATTCCGGGTATTTCCATATTTAGAAAACTGTCTCATTACTGCCCCAAGCAGGTATCAACAAATCGAAGCTCAGGATCAGGTGTTACAGACCTGTTCATATCTGGGAATAACCACAAATTACAAGTCTCATCTGCAACCAACCCAGAGTTTAGAATTCATAGAAACAGTGTTCAACACAGTATCTATGGTAGCTTCTCTTCCTCTATCGAGAGTACAAACAATAAGGACACAAGGCAGGAAAATAATTTGCAATACCAGAATTTCAGCTCAATTGATTCTGCAAGCCCTGGGATCAGTGTCAGCGGCAATAATTTTAGTCCCTTTAGCAAGATTCCACATGAGAATTCTTCAGTGGATGCTAGCAACACAATGGTCACTGCTTTCTTAGCTCATTTGAATATATGAATAACTCAGGTAATGCAAACAATACCTTTTCTGGTGGATGCAGTTAAAACAGCTGTTACAGTGTCATCCTTTCATCCTCCCTCAGCCCAAGGCCATAGTGACCATGGACGCTTCCCAGATTGTGTGGGGTGGGGACCACTTCCTGGGGAAAACAGTCCAAGGCACTTGGTCCCCCGTAGAGGCCAACCTGCATATCAGTGTTCTGGAGATGAGAGCGGTGCTCTTCATGTTACAGGCATTCCAGGACTCTCTTCCTAGTGGGACAGTTGCAGTCTAGATGGGCAACATGTCAGTAGTCTGGTACATCAACAAGCAAGGGAGAACCAGATCTTATCCCCTGTTTCGCGAAGCCCTCAGAGTGTGCAATGGGCAATATCTTCGAACCAGTTTCTAATAGCAATGTACATTCTGGGGTAGTCCGACATGACAGCAAACACACTGAGCAGATCCATCTTACTAGCTCATAAGTGGTCTCTCAACAACAAAGTGACGGAAATGGTTTTCAGTTGGGGGGGGGCAGACTCGCTGTGATCTTTTTGTATCTTCCCTAAATAACAACTACAGCTGCTTCTTTGCCCTGAACCCCCCACCGGGGAAATCACTGAGGGATGCTCTGCTCCACAACTGGCCCCTGGTCTTCTGTATGCTTATCCTCCAACTCCCTTAATTCCCAAATTCCTTCAGAAAGTAGTTCGGTTGAAAAGCAAAGTCATTGTCATTGCACCTTACTGCCTCGGCAGATTTGGTTCCCCTTCTTTTGGCCTCATCTATTACACCCACTTTGGATTCTGGATTCAATTCCAGACCTTCTGTCTAACCCAACAGGCGTGGTTCACCTGGATATCTCAAATCTCAAACTAACAGTGTGGTATCTCCATTTCCTTTAATCGCCAGGCAACCAATGCTTTCTTCCCCTGTTTGTTCCATACTTTTATCTTCTCATAAACTTTCTACTATGAAACTCTACAGGAGTAAATGGAGAAGGTTTGCTTATTAGGCAGAACAGAATCAGATAGACCCCCTTCTCAGCTCTAGTTCATTCTGTTATAGAATTTTTAGCGAGTTTGTTTATTGAGGGTGCTAGTTCATCACCTATTAAAGTTCATCTCGCAGTAATCTCTAACTTTCATGTGGGATTTCAAAATTCTTCCCTGGCTTCCTCTACACTGTACAAAGCATTTTTGGAAGGTACTCTTCTACTAAGCCTCCCGCATAAAAACTGCATGCCACCATGGGATTTAAATTTGGTACTGCATGCCTTAATAGACTGTCCCTTTGAACCTGCAGATAAATGTGATCTTAAATTTTTGACCTGGAAAACTGCCTTTTTAGTAGCAATTATATCTGCTAGAAGAATTTCAGAACTTCAGGTGTTATCTTCTAAGCCCCCCATATTTGATTTTTCATAAGAGTAGGGGCACATTACGTGCTAATGCTTACTTCCTTCCTAAGGTGGAATCAGAATCCAATATTAACCAATCCATTAACCTGCCAGTATTTTTCCCACAATGTACAAATAAAGGGGAATATATGCTTCACTTACTGGATGTGCATAGACAATTGTGTTTCTACTTAGACAGAACAAAAGAGATTAGAAAGACAGATCAGTTATTTGTTTCCTTTGCACATAATAATTTGGGTGAATCAGTTACAAAGTTAAGTCAAGCTAGATGGCTGATAAATTGCATGTCCTTTATCCATAACAAAATGCAAAGACAAGCACCAGTGTGGAAACACAACAGTCACAGTTCAAAGTATCCACAGATAAAATAGGCAGCAAATAGCAAGCAGCAGGTGAAATAAATCCAAGTATGGAAACAGCAGTCACAATTTAAAATATCCAAAGGTAAAATAGGCAGCAGGTAAAATAAATCCAAGATTAATGCATATACAAACTGATAAGCACTTTCACTATGAAATCATAGCTTCTTCAGACCCTAGTGAAACACCATCTTTACTAAACATTTATATACCACTCATAATACACAGACCAATCAAAAGCTAAAACTAATAAAAAAATCAAATAGTTAAAGCTGAACTCACTAAGAAAGTGAACCCATCAAAAAGGGAATAGACATTACTTTCTCCTTTTCCTTCTAGCTTTTAAAACAGGATTCAAAGGTACAAATTCATTTTAACCTAACCCCATATGAGAACATGGTTTGGCTATCTATCTTGCTTCACATCTTTCTGTGTCATTTTCAATGTTACCCAACCTAGCATTCTCATATATAACATCTAACGGGTTCCCTTCAGAAGCTCGAAATACTGAAATCTTGAATATCAGTATTTCGAGCCCAAGAAGCCGAATCCACATAATAGCGAAAGTTTAGAAGCGTGAAATTAAAAACCTCGAATACCAGAGGTTTTGAATTTTGCGCTTCTAAAGTTCCGCTGTGGTCATATATTCAGGTAAGTGTGTGTGTGTGTGTGTGTGTGTGTGTGTGTGTGTGTGTGTGTGTGTGTGTGTGTGTTAAGGGGTTTGGGTAGGGGCTGTGGTGTGTGTCAGTGTGTTTTGTTGCTGTGATGTGTGTGTGCGAGGAGAATGTAGCTTGTGTGGTGGTGTTTTGTGTGTGTTTGTATGTAGTGCAACCTCGGAGTGAGAATATTTAAGTAGGGGGTTGTGGGGGTGCAGTGGGGCTTGCCCCCCTGCTTTCATGAAGCACAGTGATTGTGTGTGTTTGTGTGGTGGATGGTGTTTTTGTATGTGTGTGTGTGTGTGTGTGTGTGTGTGTGTGTGTGTGTGTGTGTGTGTGTGTGTGTGTGTGTGTGTGTGTGTGTGTAGTAAAACCGCGAAATTCAAAACCTCTGGTATTCGAGGTTCTGAATTTCACAGTTTTTAGTTTTCGTTGTTTTGTGGCTACAACTTCTTGGGCTCGAGATACTGAAATTTGAGATTTCAGTATTTCCAGCTTCTGAAGTGAATCCCATCTAACACAATAAAAGAAAACCTATGTGCGTTACCTTGCATCTGAACATGTTTAGCTAAGGGAACAATACTGTTATATTTATTTATACAATACATATGGTCCCTAATACATTCACAAAACCGACGGTTGGTTTTGCCAACATAAAATGAGCTGCATTTTTCACAGTTGGTTAAATAAACAATATCCATAGTGTCATAGTTAGCCATAACATTTAAAAAATATTTCTTCCCTGTCTGTGGATGAACAAACTCATTACCTTCTCTAACATACTGACAAAAATTACAAGTACCACACTTTTTGGTACACTCACCCCATTGTCCATAACCCAGCTTATCTGGGTAATGCAACAACCTCTTTAAATTTACCATATTCCTGTAGTAAAACTTAGGAGATTTGCCAACTAATGTTTCAACAGATGAATCAGAAGTTAGAATATGCCAATTCTTCTTAATTACATCAGTGACCATATTTATGTCACTGGAAAAAGTCATAGGGACTCTTAAAACATTGTCCCTTCTAACTTGTCTATGTGGGTCCTGGGTGGGGGTCGAAAAATAGGGTCTCCCAACACCCTTCCTAAGCTGGCAGGCACCACACATACCCTTGGCTGTCTCAGTTCCCTTATACCCCCTAGCTTCAAAATCATTGTTCGGGATCACAATAAATTGCTCAAAATCCTGGCATTTAACATGTTGCCTAGAGGCCCTTAGCATTTGTCCCTTTACCATGATCTTAAACAGATGGCTGGGATGCATACTGCTATGATGGACAAAACTTGGTGTGTAACAATCCTTCCTATAAAGTTTTGTAATAAGTCTATTACTACCAAGCTCCCTCTTCAACCTAACATCCAAATAGGGTATCTCAGTATGGGACTTAGTGGCAAAATACAGAGGAAAAGTTGAGAGTGATGTTGGACACATATCTTTGTGTTAAAAGATACACAGCAGTTTCTTTTTGATTTGTATGAATTTTCCAAGGATGATGTGTTTTCATCTAGCAACCTTTTGGTAACACTTGATGTTGTTGTATCACTGTTCACAGTGATACCTAACCAGCAGGGTATTTTAATGGTTAAGGATTTTATTGAAATGAGAAGCGATTTCAGATTTTTAGGCAAATTGATTTCTCCTTGAGATGGTTTTAGAGAATAACATTTTCACATTCTACAATAGATATTACCATCAGAGGTATGGCGTAGCTACGGGCACACCTTGTGCCCATAGCTATGCCAATGCTGTTATGGCTGTATGGGAATGCAAGTTTCTAGTGTTCAAGATGGTGGGGTCATCAAATAAAATTTTACCAACAGTTCGTGGATGACCTTTTTATAGTTTGGGCTGGCACCATAGTGGAATTAGATGAATTTATTTGCTACCTGCATTCCACTACAGACTTTTTGTGGTTCACTGCCACTAAGTCCCATACTGAGATACCCTATTTGGATAGATAGTTTGGAAATTAGAAGGGACAATGTTTTAAGAGTCCATATGACTTTTTCAAGTGAAATAAATAAGGTCACTGATATAATTAAGTAGAATCGTCATATTCTAACCTCTGATTCATCTGTTGAAGCATTAGTTGACACATCTCCTAAGTTTTCCTACAGGGATATGGTGAATTTAAAGAGGTTGTTGTGTTACCCAGATAGGTTGGGTTATGGAAAATAGGGAGAGGGTACCAAAAAGTGTGGTACTTGTAATTTTTGTCAGTATGTTAGAGAAGGTAATGAGTTTGTTCATCCGCAGACAAGGAAGAAATATTTTTTAAATGTTATGGCTAACTGTGACACTATGAATGTTGTTTATTTAGCCAACCATGAGGAATGCAGCTCTTTTTATGATGGCAAAACCAACTGTCAGTTTTGTGAATGTATTACGGACCATGTATATTGTATAAATAAAGGTAACACTGTCAGTGCCTTAGCTAAACATGCTCAGGTGCAAGGTAATGCACATAGGTTTTCTTTTATTGTGTTTGATGTTATACATGAGAATGCTAGGTTGGGTAACACTGAAAATAAAACAGAAAGATGTGAAGCAAGATTAATAGCCAAACTACATTCTCATATGGGGTTAGGTTTAAATGAATTTGTACCTTTGAAACCTGTTTTAAAAGCTAGAAGGAAAAGGAAAAAGTAATGTCTATTTCCTTTTTTCTAGGTTCACTTTTTTAGTGAGTTCAGCTTTAACTATTTAATTGTTTTATTAGTTTTAGCTTTTGATTGATCTGTGTATTATGCAGTGTTATATAAATGTTTAATAAAGATGTTGTTTCATTAGGGTCTGAAGAAGAAGATATGATTCAATAGCGAAAGCACTTACCAGTTTGTATATGTGTTAAACTTGGATTTATTTTACCTGCTGCCTGTTGTTTGCTGCCTATTTTACCTTTGGATATTTTAAATTGTGACTGCTGTATTTCCATACTTGGATTTATTTCACCTGCTGCTTGCTGTTTGCTGCCTATTTTATCTGTGAATACTTTGAACTGTGACTGCTGTGTTTCCACACTGGTGCTTCTCTGCATTTAGTTCTGATTTCTGGCTACTAGTGTGGTTTGTCTGCTGGTGAAATTGTTGTGTTTTACATTTATCCATAACAAATTGAATCTCCCCTAACCAAAACCATTAAAGGCTCATTTCACCAGATAGATTAGTTGTGTAAAATCTTACCATAATCATAGATGTCCTTCTCTATTATATGCTGCCGTATCCATAACATAAGGGGATTCTGCCTCTGGTTGACTCATACGTCTGACCTTTATACCAAAGCTAAGCCACTACCGCCAAGGTACATGTGGTGAGCTGCATTACACAGTGAACGTCAGCCATAAATGGACGTTGGGTATAAAGCGGAAGTCAGCACAACTGAATGCAGCCAAGCACCAGCATGAAGTGAGTAATCAGAAGATCAGGCAAGTATCAGGTGGAAGGCAGGGAGGGAGATTATACTGCAGCATATGGAAGAGAAGTATATCCATGGTTATGGTAAGATTTTACACAACTAATCTATGTCCTTCTATTCATATGCTGCAGTATCCATAACATGAGGGAGAATGCCAAAGCTCAAGCTGAGGAGGGATTGGGAGGTGAAGCAGAGACATTTTCTACAAAACCATGCAGAATAGCCCTGGCAAATCCTGCTCTAGACCTAGAAACAATATCCAACTTATAGTGTTTGATAAAAGTATGAACAAATGACTATGTAGCTGCATCCAGAATGGAAGTTGTATCCAGACCTTTATAGAATGCCCCAGAAGAAGACCCAGCTCTAGTAGAGTGTGCCTTGACTGGGAAAGGAAGGTCCTTCCCATTAGCCGTGTAACAAAAGGTAATGGCTATGGAAATCCAGGAGGAAATAGTTTGCTTGGAAACAGGGAGATCTAGGGCTCTTGGGTGATAGGAAATGAAAAGCCTGTCTCATTTTTTGGATGGGCTTGGTTTTAGCCAGATAGTATCTTAGCTGTCTGTGCACATCCAAAGTGTGGAGGATCCTCTCACTAGAAGATTGTGGAAATAGAAAAAAGTTGGGAAGGTTAATAGCTTGATTCAGTGATAGCTCATTCACCACCTTAGGCATGAATGAAGGGTTAATATGAAGGTATACCCTGTCCCTATGGAAGACTATGAAAGGAGAGTAGGCCATAAGGGCATGAAGTTCAGAACCCCTTCAGGCTGAAGTGATAGCCACCAGGAGAACAGTTTTCCAAGTGCGGTGTTGAAAGGTAGAGGTCTTAGCTGGCTCAAATGGGGCCAGCATAAGCTTTTCAACCACAAAGTTGAGATCCCAAGGAGGAGAGATTGGTTTTCTTGGTGGTCTAATATGTAATACTCCTTTCAGGAAAAGCTTGACTTCCAACCTGGACACCAAGTGGGGAGTCAAAGGTAAGCATGCTGAGATGGCAGATAGGTGTGCCTTGATGGAAGAGTATGACTAGCCACCTTTCATTAGCTCACACAGGTAAGATAGCACCATTTGTAGATCCACCGTTACTGGTTGAAGTTTGTTTTTTTAGACATCAGACAGAAAACCTTTTCCATTTGGATAGATAGGATTTTCTGGTAGTGGTTTTTCTGGCCTCCTGCAGAACGTGTAGCATGTCCTCAGTGTAAAGGTGTCTATAGGGGATCAGAGCCCTAAAACCCATAGTGTTACATTCAAGATGGAGATTTGAGGGTGTATTAGAGTCTCCTTTTCCTGTGTGAGAAGGTCCATCCTGTGGGGTAACTTGTGGTGATTGCCCTTGGCTAGTTAATGCAGAAGGGGGAAGCCAATACTGTCTTGGCCAAAAGGGAGTCACCAGCAAGATTTTTGGTTGTTCTTTCTGAATTTTCAGCAGAATTTTTTGGATTAGAGGAAAGGGGGATGCATACACAAACATCTCCTTCCATGGAAAGGAAAGAGCATCTACCCTCCATGTTCCCAGGTTTGGGACCCTGTATTTGTGAAGTTGTCTGTTCATGGGAGAGGCAAACAGATCCACTTGTGGAGTACCCCATCAGTGAACCAGGTCTAGGAACACATCCCTGTTTAACATCTTCCTGTACTACTATTTGGGTTCACCCTGCATGGACCTTTGGAGATGATGAGCCTTGGTTCCCCCCTGGGGCCGAGTCAGTCACCTGCGATTCCCTCTGGGGTTTGCTAAGAGACTCCTTAATGGCTTCCCTAACCATCAAAGGAAACTCTGAAGAATCCAAGGCAGCCTCTGGACCCTTATCGGGCTTGGGAGAGATGCTCCGATTAAAGGGAGCAGCCAACGATTCAGGCCGAGACATTTTGGCCTTTTTGGTTTGCGGCTCTTCCGAAGGGGCCGACATCGGGTCCATATCCCAAGCAAGGAGTTTATGACACTTGATTTTCCAAGTACAGCCTAAGGTATGCAAGACGGCTCCTAATGGTCTTAGGGATGAAGGCCTTACAGATGTCACAAGACGTATGGTCGTGTTCTGGGCCTAAGCAAAATAAACAGAGCGTCTTTATATGGAATCCACCTTCCACACTGACACTTGCCCTTACTAGCTGACATTAACTGACAAAAAATAAACACAGTAGCAAGTAAGATAATAAAAAAAACTATGGGATACTTATCTGAAGCACAAAAAACACTTTCTGAAGTGAGCAGCGACCGGAGCTAGCAGTCGAACAGGTGGCAGAAAAGTTCTGAGGTAGGTACGTGCTGATGTCTGCCTTATACCTGACATCCGTTTATGGCTGACGTTCACTGTGTGATGTGGCTCGTCACACATGCCTTCACTGTAGCAGTTTTGCTTTGGTATAACAGCCGGATGTATGAGTCAACCAGAGGCAGACTCCCCTTATGTTATGGATATTACAACATATGAATAGAAGGACATCCGTGGCAACTTCTGCTGTATTCCAGTCTAGAGCTTCTATGAACAATACATGTGGAGCTGCAACTTCATCAAATCCTTCTACCTTTATCACTCATTACAAACTAGTTTTGGTCTCAAGAAGAAGAGTAGCATTTGACTCAACACTACTCAGGAATATCCTTCCGTAGAGTCCACCCAGAAATTTAAGTAGCTGGGGACTCTATCCCATTAGTTGAGGAATGAGGGAAAATTGACAACATCAGATGAAGAGATTATGCATATACCAAAAATTTCCATCTGTGTTATCCATTTTCATTCTTCTTCATCGTCCCACCTACCATCCCCCTCCATATTTTATAACTGACTTCTGTAGGAATGAGGTACTTCAGGACACCTATGTCCTTTGCATTAGAGTCCAGTTATGGTATTTCTTTTATAGTCTTCCTGTCAAGCTGCAAACAAGCTCTGAAGGATGTTAAGGGTGGTGCATTATGGGTAGGGAAGGAACCCGAGAATTTGTTAGTGACCACGATCTAGTAAAATAGCCGAGTCAGATCCAAGGATCAGATCCAATCCCATTAGTTTAGGAAGAATGAAAATGGACAACACAAATGGAACGTTATGGTAAGTGCATAACTTTTTATCTGATGTTGTCAATTTTCATTCCATCCTCGACTGATGGATTCAGATCTGAGGCATTGGATCCGATTCACCACTTGTAAAAGCTCATGACAATCCAAACTCTTGAGCTTATCCCTTAACCATAATGCATCCTCCCCATTACCCCAGACCTTGTTTGCCGCCATTAGGTGAAAGACGTAGTTATTTCACTCTTGAGCTACTGTCATAGATAAGTGCGATTTTTGTGCTTTTTTTCTATCTTAAATTTCTTCAGCTATCTTAAATTTTCTGTCCTTGTACTAGCATACTCTAGTTACTATCATTAGTATCTCTCTGTACTTTTCTTTCTACCTTACATTCTACTTTTTAATGTAGCCTTGCTCCCTTTGTAGGTAGTCCCTTTTTCTTCCCTTTCTAGTTAAAAAAAATATATATATATATATATATATATATATATACTTAGTCGAAAATGATTCCAGGCATTTCACTTCCCTGAAAGCTCACTTGGTCAAGGTCATTTGGCCAAAAATGGAATATAGCCCCTGCCCCACTGCAGTGCAACCCTGGAGTGAGAATATTAAATAAGGGGGGGGTGTAGCCCCCCACATGCACCCCACACCCCCCCTTATTTAATATTCTCACTCCAGGGTTGCACTGCAGTGGGGCAGGGGCTATATTCCATTTTCGACCAAATGAACTTCGACCAAGTGAGCTTTCAATCAAGTGAGCTTTCAGTGAAGTGCAATGCCTGGTATCTTTTTCGACTAAGTGTAATTCGACCTAATGTATGGAATCCATATACACACACACACACATATATATATATATATATATATATATATATATAAAAAACATGTTATGGTTTTCTACCTTTCTTCTTGTTGTTGTTGTGGCTAAGCCTTCTGTAACATTATTAACAGTCCTTCCTGTATGGTTATTGTTGCTGTTGTTGTTTTTGTATCGTGGCTGACAAAGAGAAAACACCAGTAGGGTTTATGTGGAAATGCAGCCAAAAGATTCCTTTTTCTGATGCGCACACTCTTTGTGTCAATTCTCTTGGCCCCCTTTCACCTCCAAGAGAATTTTGCAATCTGCCATGCCTTTAATCCTCAGGCTTTGGTAGAGCGCAAAAATAAATTAATCTTGAAAGGACTTTTACCGTCCTCCTTCGGTGATGCTATTTCTGGAGAAACTTCCAAAAAGTTGCCTAAATCATCTCCAAGGTCTCCATCAGTTTCAATGGAGACCTCGGAGAAAGTTTCAAAAAGGCCTTCTTCAGATTCTACAGTTTCTTTGGATCTGTCCAAGAAGAAGAAATTAAGTTGTGGGATCCAACAACCTCAGATCAGACAAAAGAAAAAAGTACCTCTTCAGATCGGATGGCTTCTTCAGATCTGTGGTCTCTGAAAACACAGGATTCATTGGCTCAGAAGACCTTCAATCCTACATTTTTGGACACCTTACCCAGGACAAGGTACTCCCCATCTGTTGACCCTGTCCCATCAAGGGTACCTTCTCCCTTTCTGTACAGATTGGACTCTCCCTCCAGGCAGTCCCCTCACTCTTTTAGGTGTCTCACAGTAGAAGATGTGGAGAGGGTAGTGAGACAGATGTTTCTGGCACAGAGCCTGCCAGTTGTTGTTTTAGCTCCTACCCCTTTGGGTCAGGAAGCTCTTGTGTCTAAGACTCCACCTTTGACTCTTCCTCTTCTGACTCCTTATATGCGTTTGGAGCCCTTGGATCTGAGTCATCAAGGCCCAACGTCTTCGAGTCCAAAGATCGACATATCCTCAGATCAGACGTTTGCTCTGAGCTCCTCCATGCTATCAGATACAGAGAGCTCTCAGAGCCAATTCTACCCTGTCAGATCTGAGGATTTTCATTTTACTCTGAGGGCTTTGGAGCTGTCTATGCACCTTGGACCTTCAGCAAGAGTTAGTTCGGCTCTGACTTCTGCCTCGGGGTGGCTTTCCTCAGAGCAGGGTAGGACCAGGGATCAGGAAGCCCTCCTTTCAGACCTGGGTTCCTATCCCTCTCTGGGAAGGTCAGCCTTTAGGACCTTGGAGAGAGCACTGTCAGCTTCCATGACACAGATGGGTCCTATTCCCTTGGGTTCTGTGTCCCCTGCTCTGTGTCAGGAGTCTCAACTAACCCTCCTACAGGGGCAGCCAGTACCAAAGCCTCAGGATACCCAAATGGGTGTTTCTACCTCTTCAGATACATCCTCCCTAGATTATCCCACTGAAGAGGTCCCTCAGAAGGGAACATGTAAGAGGAAGCTTCTAGATCCCCCTGAAGTTGTCAGTGAAGACATGGATTTTGAGGAGGGTGAATGATTCCCACAGTCACCTCCTGTGGATGTCATGCTCAGAGACATCCTTGAAATCCTAAAACAGAGAGGTGGCTTGAAGCCCAGCAGTCCATCGGAGGAATCTGTGCTCCTTGAGGCTTTTGGTACAGGCCCATTTACAGCTTGGCTGATTCTACCCACCGAGCTCCTGGATTTGGTCCCGTGGTGGGTGTGGAAGGAGCCTGACTCCATTCAGCCCATACCAAAGAAGTCTGACAAAATTATGACCCCTCCAGAAGACACACTGTTCTGGTCCTAAGACCCCTCCCCCCCGTTGATGCCATGATTGTAGCAGTGTCTACCAGGAAGGAACTAGTCAACGAAAGTTCCTCTTTTCATCCCCCTGACAAGGAATCACGGGCCATGGACAGATTTGGGAAGCATGTCTATGCTTCAGGGACCTTCACCTTGAGGTCCCTGAACTATCTGGCACATTTCACCAGATTCAAAGGGATATGATAAAGGAACTTTCTGATACCTTTGCAGGAACCATGTCTGAGGAGTTGAAGGATTCAGTCACCTCACAGCTGACGACCCTTCAATCAATATCAAACTTACTCATGAGGCTGATTTCCAGTGTGGCAGAAGGAACCTCAAGGGCAGTGGCCTGGATGTGCTTGTGTGACTTTGTGGAGCTTTTAAGTCTATGTTCCTCAATGATCCTTTTGACAGCACCTCTGTTTTTAGCCCCAAAGTAAAAAAAATATGTTGTCCAGTTGTGAGAAAGATGGAAAGACCCTTTCTGCCATGGGTGTGCATTTTTCCACCTCCCAAAGATTCTTCTCAAGGAATCATTGGGGAGGTGGAAAAATGTGGTTCAAGAAATCACAAGGATCTTTCCAAGGCACACTTAGAGGGTCTTCCCCCAGAGGCAGAGGGGGAAACTCAAATGGTAGATGTTGCCATTGTGACAGAAGAGGCCTGCAACATCGGGAGTCCAGAAAATCTTTCTTTGGCAAACCCTTCCATTGCTCCTGAACGGAGGCCCAATTGTCCCCCTCTGGAGACAATTGGGGGCCATTTATCCAAGCACCAGAGTGCCTGGCTAGAGATAACAAAAGATACTTGGGTGCAGAGGCTCATATCCAGAGTGTATATAATTCCATTTTCCCTTTCTCCTCCACTTTCCAGGAAAATCCCCTATGTTCCACCCAATCACAGGGATCAAGCAGCCATACAAATACAAAAGCTGCTAGAAAAAAAGAGTCATCCAAGAAGTCCCTCCAGACCAGAAAAGATCCAGAACTTAATCAAGATTCTTTATAGTGCTAAAGAAAACAGGTGACTGGAGACCAATTCTGGATCTCAGCAATCTAAACAGATTTGTTCGAAAGACAAAGTTCTGGATGGTCATGGTTCAGTCCTTTCTTCTGTTTCTGGAAAAGGATGACTGGATGTGTTCAGTAGATCTCCAAGATGCATGCTATCATATAAAAATAAACAGGCCATCCAGTGGATTCTTATGCTTCCGGCTAGGAGCCAGTCATTATCAGTTCAGAGCACTTCCCTTTGGCCTCACTACAGACTCCAGGGTGTTAGCCAAATGTATGGCAGTGGTAGCAGCTCACTTCAGACTGCAAGGATTCTGTGTGTTTCCATGCTTAGATGACTGGCTCATTACCACTCTGACCAGGCATCAACTCGTTTTAGCAAAAGAAGAGGTCATCCACACTTGCATAACATTAGGAATAACCATAAATTTTGAGTAGTCAAATCTAAAGTCAGATGAAATTCTAGAATTCACAGGAGCTCTACTAGACACTAGGTCAACAACAGCCTCTCTTCCTCTCTCCAGAGTTAAAATTTTGAGGTCACAAGTCAACAAAATAATTTGCAGTACCACAATCTCAGCTCGCTTAGTACTACAAGCTCTGGGATCAATAGCAGCAGTGATAACCCTTGTTCCGCTAGCCCATTTTCACGTGAGAATTCTCCAATGGATGCTGGCATCTCAGTGGTTGATTCTTCAGCTATCCTTGTCAGTCCCAATACGAATTAAAAACTCTTGCAAGAAAAGTCTGATGTGTTAGATTCAATCAGATCATGTACTACACGGTCACCCATTTGTCCTCTCACAGCTCAGGGCCATAGTGACCATGAGTGCTTCTCAGCTAGGGTGGGGGATATTACCTGGGAAAGACAGTCTAAGGCATGTGGTCCCCCAAAGAAGCCAATTTGCATATCATTTTTCTAGAGCTGAGAGCAGTGCTTTTAGTGTTGCAGGCCTTTCAGGATGCTCTCCCATCAGGAACGATTGCAGTTCAAATGGACAATATGTCCGTGTTTTGGTACATCAACAAACAAGGAAGAATCAGATCATACCCCCTATGTCGAGAAGTGCTAAGGGTGTGGCAATGGGTAGTATCTTCTAACCATGTTCTCTTAGCTATTGCATACTATTACCTCACAAATGGTTTCTCAATCAGAAAGTGGTAGATCAAATTTTCCACAAATGGGGTCAGCCATGCTGTGACCTCTTTACATTCCCCCTAAACAACAAATGCAGCAGCTGTTTTGCCCTGATCCCTCACAGGGTGAGTCACCGAGGGATGCTGTATTCCCAACTGGCCCCTGGATTACTTTACTTATATCCCCCAATTCCTCTAATCCCAAAATTCCTGTAGAGAAGTGCCAGGTTGAAGACCAAAGTTATCCTCATTGTCCCCTTTTGGCCTCGACAGATTTGGTTTCCCTTCCTGTGGCCTCACTTAGTTAACCAACCTTGGATTCTAGACCCAGTTCTAGACCTCCTGTCTCATCCAAAATACATGACACATCCGGACCTTCCAAACCTCAAGCTGACAGCTTGGTTTTTCTAATTCCTTGGAAGACCTTATTTTTAGTTGCCATCACCTCTGCCAGATAAATTTCAGAAATTCAGGCATTGTCGGCAAAACCTCCATATCTCATTATCCATAAGGAGAGAGTATCCTTACAAACTAATGCATCCTTTTTGCCCAAGGTGGTATCTCAAGTCAACATTAATCAATGTATTAATCTTCCAGTATTTTTTCAAACTATTCCAACAAAGGAGAATATTTGCTGCACCTGCTAGATGTATATAGACAACTATGTTTCTATCTTCATAGGAGAAACGATAGCAGAAAAACTGACCAGTTATTTGTATCATTTACTGGACTGAAGTTGGGTGCACCTGTTTCTAAAGTTGCCTTAGCTAAATGACTTACTGACTGTAGCTCCTTTATTTATAACAAGACAGGAATGGTCTTGCCTTGCAAAGTACGGGCTCATTGTACCAGAGCTGTAGCTACCTCTTCATTTTTCCACTCAAAGACTTCCATGGATGATATTTGTTCAGCAGCAACTCGGGCTTCCCCTTACACAATTATCTCTCATTATAAGCTGGATCTGGTATCCCTAGGTAGAGCATCTTTTGGCTTAATGATGCTCAGAAATATCCTTCCATGAATCCACCCAGGGTTCTAAGTAGCTGGGGACTCTGTCCCATAAGTCGAGGATGGAATTAAAATTGACAACATCAGATAAAAATTTATGTACTTACCATAATGTTCCATTTGTGTTGTCAATTTTCATTCCTCCTCAACTCCCCTCCCACCAACTCCCCCCAACTTTTTTAGGTTTCTTCTAGAAGAGTGAGAGGATATGACAGTTGGGTTATGTCCTTATGCCTTTAGCAGCTCCAGAAGTGACATTGTCCCTTCCTCTCTGAGACTCTCTCTTTTTCTCTTCTTCCAAATTGGACATGTATATGTATAAATTATAAGAGTCCATCTTTCTTAGTGCTTGCAAACAAGATCTGAGGTAATGGAAAGAATGCATTATGGGTAAGGAAAAAGCTTGAGAGTTTTGATTGCCATGAGCTTTTACTAAAGGCTGAGTCGGATCAGACACCTTAGATCCAAACCCATCAGTTGAGGAGGAATGAAAATTGACAACAGAAATGGAACGTTATGCTAAGTATGTATCTTTTTTTTTACAGTGTGCATACGGTTTGGATGATTTTGCTACATCTTACCTGCAGATCAAAATTCTCATATGAAAGAAATTGTTTCTAATTTGACTCAGGTTATGAAACATGCTTTGAGAGATGTGATTGAATGTGCAGATACAGTCTTGAGGAATGCTGCTTCTTCTGTTGCAGTAAGACAGTATGCTTGGTTACATAATCAGAACTTCTCTGAGGATTTAAAAGTCAAAATTCTGAATCCACCTTTAAGTTCTGAATTGGGGTTTGGGCTGTCTGTTACATAATTTCTTAAACAGTGGGATGACAGAGGGAAATTAATTAATGGAATATCTAGGATATTTCATGTAACCATGTTCTTTCCAAACAAGGTGTTTTACTTCAAGACTCTAACAAATAAAAATCTCTGCTAAACAAAAGTCAAGTATCAAAAAGGAAATAGCAGGAGGATAATTCTTTGAAACCAGACGAGAGGTTTCTTTCCAAACAAAAGATCAACTCGCTGCAAAGAAATGACTTTGCAGAGTTACAGAGCACCCCTACTCCTCCCTGCCCTTCCTTCTCTTCCTCCTTCTCCCAGGCTGTCTTCAGCCCTGCAGCCTGGCTGCAAATAGTTTCAGACAAATAGGTTCTAAGAATAATTCAGAAAGGATACAGTTGGAAATGGATAGAAAATCCACTCCCTTTCAGAGGAATTCTCCCACACTCACCAAACCAGAGCTTTTCCCTCCAGTGTTTTTTTCCCTCACATTGTAGATAGAAGGGTCATAGAACCAGTGCCTGTGATACACAAAGACAAAGGATTTTATTTCAGATTGGTACCAAAACAAGAGAACTTCTGGAGGCTTGTCCTAAATTTGACCTTTCTAAACAACTTTGTATAAGTTCCAAAATTCAAAATGTTCACCTTAAAGTTGGTCCTAATGTTGCTTCCAGACCACAGTTGGTGACTCTACATGTGTGGGATACTTACCATCATACTCCTATTGCTCCCAGTTTCAGGAAACATTTGAGATCTGCTGTGTGTGTCTTTCATTATCAGTTTTCTGCATTACTCGTTGGGCTATGTACTGCACTCTAAGTGTTTACAAAGTGTTTGGCCCCAGTGGTTGCTTATTGCAGAACCGTAGGCACCTACATTTTTCTTATTTAGATGACTTGTGATTTGTGCAGATCCTGTATCCATTTGTCTGTAGTCTACAGACAAGTTTGCATCCCTCCTTTCCTACCTGGTCTTCTAACTGAACCTTAAAAAGTCCTTTCTCACACCCTTTCAATAAATTGTTTTTCTGGAGTGTTGAATAGGCATAATAAAAAGAATGACCTTCCTGCCAGAAGACAACGTTCTGATTTATGAAGATATTTTCTTTGATTTCTCCCTTCTAGATGTGGTCTCAGCAAGAGAGTTTATGACAATTCTGGGCCTCATGGCATCAGTGATTATCATGATACTACTTTCCAGACACACATGAGAAAAGTTCAATGGTGCTTAAAGAATTGTCCGACCCTGTACCTTCATCCCTTCATTTTCCATTTACTGGTACTTGGATTTGTGAAACAGGAACTGCTTTGGTAAAGGGATCAACTGTCTGTGAACCCAGGACTCCCTTTCTCTCTTTTCAGACTCCAGTCCAGTCTATTCAGACAGACTCTTCATATTTTGGATGGGGAGCAGTGTCCATGAGAGTTCAAGTACAAGGATTGTATGGTTCTCAAGACACGTCAAAGCACATAAATGTAGAAAAATGTTGGCAGTGATTTATGCCTTAAAAGTTCTTCACTACATATGGACTCTAGGTCCTCTTCAGGTGGTCACAGACAACACTACTGTGTTGTGGTACTTGAACAAGCAAGGGGTACAAGATCATACCATCTTTGCTGGTTAGCACTGATGGCCTGGGAGCTGGGTGTAAAGCATTCTCTGACTCTTCAGACCTTGAACATTCCGATCAGAGTAAAACACAGTGGCAGACAGACCCTCATGAGTGGAAGCTCCATACAGAGGTCTTCTACGACTTGATCCAGATGTGGAGAACACCTCAAGGAGATCTGTTCACCTCCTTTCAAAAGAGACATCCTTGCAACCATTCTTGGAAGACAGCTGTTCTATCATTCCCATGGTTGGGAATGTTTCTGCATTAATTTCTACCCTTCTCAATGATTCCTAAGATACTTTTAAAGATTCAGAAAGAATTACCAAAGATCATTTGTGGTAATCCCATTTTTGCCCAGGCAAACTTGGTTCTCCCTTTTAATGGAATTGGCCAAGGGCAATTACCACAAGCTGTCTCACACATCATGGGTGAATGCTATACTCCAACTTAGAGCAAGTGCAACTGGATGATTCTACTTTGATGCCTTTTAGGCACTTGTTCCATGAGGATGTGCAGCAGGTATTTAAGGAGACAAGAAAACCTGAAATTAGAAAATCATATGTTTATAAGTGGAAGAGGTTTTCTAAGTGGTGCTGTGAAAAGAGAAGTATAACATGGGAAAAATGTTTAGTGTTTTGCATACTAGTTTGTCATTCTGGAATCCATCTTGTTTCAAGATGGATCTGACAGCCTAGGCCTGTCTTTTGTTTGTCTTAATTGCCAACATGACTATTGTCAGCATAGAAAGTTCCAGCATGGAAGATCGGAACTTTTACCTAATAAGTAAAGACACTGATAAGAGGTCTGCAGATTCTTAGTTAACAAAATAATGCAAAAGCGTTTTATTTTAATTGGTCAGTGGCCAACGTCTGATAGATAGCAAAATGTTTATTCAGAAGCTTTTACAATATAAAAGAATGCAGTTTCTGATGTTTGAGAAGACCAAGGCCTTGATTGCTTAGTCTCCCACATGTGTGGGAGATCATTCTTCTCTGCTGAACTTTGTTGTTGTATGAAGTTATTTTTAGTTGGTACCTTAACAGTTGGTGCTGTCACAGCTGCGGTGTTACGACGGTAGCGTTGTTACCTCACAGCAAGAGGTTCTCCCATTCGATTCTCGGCTGGGCTTGGGAGTGCCTTCTGTGTGGAGTCTGCATGTCCTCCCCACGGTTGGGTAGGGTTCGAAAGACACGCGTGCGTAAATGGGCGTGCCTTCATTGAAGGTTGGGCGTCGAGCTGGCACCTCGGCGTTTCATAAAAATCTACTGCCAATCATTAGCTAACCGGAGTTCTGCTGTGGCGACCCCTTACCGGGAAAAGCCGAAAGACAAACAACAACAACCTTAACAGTTGGTGCTGTGAAGCCCCAGATTTTTAGCCATGTGTTACTGCTGCATAAATCCCCTTTCTTGGCCCAGTATTTGACAGGTTTTCAGCCAGGTGTATTTCTGGACTGTCAGCTCACAGTTACATTTATCCACCTTTAACAGAGTCTGAGATCTCTATATGTAAGGCTTTTTACATAATTTTAGTAGACTAGTAGTTATTTGTATTAGAGCAGATTTTATCATAACTTTGAAGCAGACAGCCCTCCCTGACCGGGAGAGCAACCAGCAGGGGAACAACTCAAAGACAATCCTTCTGCTATTTCCCCTGCTACTTGTACAGGTTTTATGACATGTATACACAATTGTAAAATAGTGGGTTTTACATTATCCACTTGTAAAAGAGTGAGTTTTTATACTTGTATGAGTGCTGGTTTTATTAAATGCTTCTTGTAAAAGAGTGAGTTTTATACTTGTGTGAATAAGGAAAGGGAATCTATAGTTAGAAGTTTAAAATATAATTCTGCTATGTGAAAACACAGACTGCAGACATCTAATAAAATGGACGCAGAAGATAATTCTCCTGATATCTGGGGATTTTACCCTTTAAAATGGTTAGAAAAATTAAAACTAACTCGACTCCACAGGCTGTCTCCGATTCCTTCTGCTCTCCTGTCCCCCTTATATAGACTATTTTGCTTGTAGCAGACAGCCCTCCCTCTCTGGGAGAGCAAACAGCAGGGGAATGACTCAAAGACAATCATTCTACTATTTTCCATGGTACTTTTATAGGTTTTATTACACGTATACACAAAAGTAAGAGAGCGGGTTTTACATTATCCACTTGCTTCTTGTAAAAGAGTAGGTTTTTATACTTGTATGAGAAAGGGTTTTATTTTATCAAAAACATGTATGAAAGTGGGTTTTACTGCCTGTGAGTAATTTAACTCACAATAGGTGTGAATGTTGAAGTATTAAAAGAGATGGAGCCTGGGACTTCAGCCAGACATATGTTTAATAAATATGGAAGAGACGGCTGTAATTATTTGGTAAAATGGTGTGAGCTCACTAAAAATCATAGTGCACTGCAGTTCCATGAAGGAGGATCTTTTGATAAAACCATATCTGATGTTATTTTCATTCTTCCTCAACAAATGGATTTGGATCCGACCCTCGGATTCAACATTGCCACTGGAACACTGAAACTCTCGAGCTCCTCCCTTAGTCACAATGCACTAGACCCCCTAACATCCTCAGATCTTGTTTTCTGCCTTCACATATGGACGTGCTCACTGCAAGCTCTCAAGTAGTAATGTTCATGAATGATTTTTTTTCTTTTGGCTTATCTATTTATTCCTTTAAAAATCTTTCTACCTACATATCCTCGCATGTCTTCTACATGACAGTAGTGTAACTCTTTATTACCATAGTTGGTAATCCTTTTTTCTTTACCCTTTTCTTACTTATTGGTAAATCCTTGAATTATCATCATTGGTAATTCTTCCCTTTTTCCCCCCTTTCCCTTATTTTCTGTCTAAAAAAAAATCTATATATGTATCTATATTTATCTATGTATCTATATTATATATATATATAAATATATATATATATATATATATATATATATATATATATATATATATATATATATATATACATTATATATATATATATATATATACATTATATATATATATATATATATATATATACATATATATATATATATATTATATATAAATATGTCTGTATATCTATATCTATCTATCTATCTATATATATATATATATATATATATATATATATATATATATATATATATGGGTCTACTTTGATTCACTGAAAACTCATTTCATCAAATTTCAAATCACCCTCAAAAAAATCACTGAAAGCTCAAATCACTGAAAACTCATTTCACTGAATCACATTTCACTGAATGTAAGTACTGTTGGGCAAATAAAACATATATGCCCTTTTCCCCACTGTAATGTGATCCTGGAGTTAGTATATTTAGTTAGGGGGGTGTGGGGTGGGACGTTAGTATATATACTAACTCCAGGATCACACTACAGTAGGCAAAAGGGCATATAAGTTTTATTTGCCCAACAGTACTTGCATTCAGTGAAATGTGATTCAGTAAAATGAGTTTTCAGTTATTTAAGTTTTCAGCGATTTGGTGTGAGTGTTTTGAAATTCAGTGAAATTAGTTTTCAGTGAATCAAAGTAGACATATATATATATATATATATATATATATATATATATATATATATATATATATATATATATATATATATATATAGATATATAGATATATATATATATATGGGTTACCTTCACTTCCCCTAAAGCTCATTTGACTGACACTAATTTGGCTGAGACCAAATGACTATAGTAAGAAGGGGTGTTGGGGGGGGTGTACCCCCCACGAGTTTGATTTTATATTCTCCGCTTTTGGTTTTGTATTGTTCAGGGAAACCAACACCCCCCAACTATATACTAAGTCCAGGGTCGCACTACAGTGGGGAAAAGGACATAATCTGAAGTAGTTTACTTCATTTGGTCTTCAACCTGTGGGATAACGGATCTGTATCGGATCCGAGCCGGCAACCTTACTAGCATCTGCTCTGAGCTCCAAGTTCCTCCCCTTACCCATAATACACCTCCGCTACCTTCCAACCCCCAGATCTCATTTTCCGCGGCTAGCTGAAGCATCGTGATATGCAGAGCTCCAGGTTGTAAGTGGGTGTAAAACTCTTAGAAAGTCTCTTTTTTCTCTTCTAACTTTAGGTAGTGATAGTGTAGGTTCCCCTTTCTACTCCCCTCGCTTGATCTGTCGAGTTTTCTAAATGTAGAGTTGTTAGCTTAGTTTAGAGTAGTTGGTATGTGTTTTTTGCTTCCCCTCCCCCCTCACTGTGTTCTGTGTGTGAATGTGGTGAGTGGGTGTTTCAGTGAGAAAACAATAATACTGTTTTCTGTTATTTTATTCCACTGATATTTTGGCTGATAAGCCGATATTTAAAAGATGCACTGAGTGTGGCCATAAGTTATCCCCTGCGTATGGCCACACACTCTTTGTGTTATGTGCTTGATAGTGACCCATCTTAGTACAGACTGCACTATATGCGTGGGGATTTAATCCACACGCCCTCAAAGACAGGAAGGCCAAGTTGGCTCTGAAAGGCCTTCATCCCTCTTTTGAGGCAGTTGCCTCATCTTCGGCTTCGGTTACAGCGGCTTTTTCTCTTCCCCTGGCTTCTCCTCCCTCCCAGGCTGGGACTCAACCTCCTGTGCAAAAGCCTGCAGAAGCGGAGCTGAAAAGGGGCAGAGAGAAGGAGAGAGAGTCGAAGTCGAGAGATAAACGTAAGAGGTCTCCGGACCTTCCTTCACCGGACAAGACACTTAGGATCCATGACTCCCCTTGGCTCCGATCTCCAAGGTTTTCCCCAGAGCCAGAGAAGACACGCTCTGCATCTAGGGCCTCGGTACCCCAACCTGCAAGGTTGGAGTCCATGGCCTCATCGAGATCTACCCAGTCTTTATCTGAAGTCGACATGGGTAAAATGATGAGGAGGTTCATTCGTACTCAGATCCAGATTGGGGGGGGGGTCTTGCCAGCCACCTCTCCCTCAGGAGGGGGGAGCTTGCTTCCTTTTTTCCAACCGATTTATCCTTCTCTGATCCGTCCACCGGGTTTGCAGTATTTGGATCTGAGGATGGCTTTAGTCAGGGGGTCGGCGCCGATGGTACCTGCTTCCTCAACGCCGACAGCTGCCTGGAGCATGTCAGATCTGACCAGCTTAGATCCGAGCGGCTCTCTGAGGTGGAGTTTGGGTGTCAGATCTGAGGGAGTGGAACTTTTTTCATTGGCTCCACCTTTGTCGGGCCAAGTTCTCTCCCTTGGAGCTTCGTCCACTTTGGGCCCAGCTCCGATTCTCTCGTCGGATCCAGGGAGACCAGCCTCCTTATTGGTTCCACAGGAGGTTCGTTTGCCCTCAGCATTCAACGTAGTAGAAAGGGTTCTCTCTGCTGGATAAAGATCTCTGACTGTCCACTCAGACTCCGCCCTGACCCCCTTGGCTCTCTGTATGATTCCCATCATTTTACCAGAGGGACAGCTCATGCTCGTGGAGCTTCAGATGGTTCCCCCTGAGGAACAGGTGGCTTGCAAGTCCCCCCCCCCCTGGAGAGCCCCACCAGAGAGGTGCCTCACAAGCAAATGTGCAAGAGGAGGCACTTGGACTCACCTGAGTCCCTCACCAAGGATACGGACTTGGATGATGGGGAAGGTTCCCTCAGGTCATCTCCCGAGGATATCTCCTTTGGAAACATCATGGAAATCCTTCACCAATGGGGAGTTGGTCTGGCCCCAAACCTTCTTCTGATGAGTCCGTGTATCTGGAGGCTTTCAGCATGGGTCCATCTACTTCCTGAGTGTCCCCTCCCACAGATCCATTGCTGAACCTGGTCACCATGCGGGCATGGAAGGAGCCAGACACTTTGGAACCAATTCCCAAAAGGCCTGACAAGATTTTGAGTCCACCTTCTGATAGGCTGGCATGGAACATGGGCTCCCCCATAGATGCTATGGTGGTAGCAGCAGCCACAAAGAAGGAACTAGCCCAGGACAGTTCCTTGGTTCATCCTCCTGACCAAGAGTTGCTGATGATGGATCGCCTAGGGAAGTGGGTTTACGCTTCAGCTACCTTTTCTATTAGGGTGCTGAACTACCTGGCCCATGTCTTGAGACTCCAGTGTGACTTGGTAAAGGAGCTGGAGGAGTCTCCCCCTAAGTCCATGTCGCAGGAGGACAAGTTCTTGTTCTCCGTGAGGATGGCCACTTTGAAAGCAGTCTCCACCACATCCATGTGACTCCTTTCACATACTTCTGAAGGAGTGGCTAGGGTGGCTGGGTCCAGCTTGTCCATGAGGTTCAATGCCTGGCTCAGATTATGTCAAGTTTCAGAACCTTTCAAGGCTTCTTTTGCCAATGCCTCCTATGACGGCTGTACTCTTTTCGGTAAGACCGTCAAAGAGACATTAGTCCAGAGTGACAAGGATGGTAAGACACTGTCTGCTGTTGGGATCCACTTCCTGAACCCTCAAAGGTCATTTTCCCAGAACCAGAGAGGGCAAAAGAAGATGTGGTTCCTGAAGTCACAGTATTCCAGGGACACTCAGGGCTGTTCTTCCCCCAGAGGCAGAGGGGGACAGAATGGACACCAGCCCAGAGGCAGAGGGGGGTCTGAAGAATTTTGGGTCTCGAGAACCTTTTTTGGACAGACTCGGGCAGCAACCCTGAGGGGTGGCCTGACTGCTCTACTCTGAAAGCAGTCGGGGAATGATTGTTCTTGCACCTGGTGGCATGGGAGTCCATAACATCAGACCACTGGGTGCTTCAGATCATATCCAGAGGATACTCTGTCCCCTTTGTGGGTCCGCCCAAATCTCACAAACACCTCCCAGACATACCACCCACGAAAAGGGAGGCAGCAGCACAGGAAATTTCCAAGCTGCTAGAAAAACGACCCATCAAAACCGTCCCCCCAGATCAGTCCAGATCAGACTTCTACTCCAGGTTCTTTTTGGTACCAAAGAAAACGGGGACTTAAGGCCCATTCTGGACCTTTTTACCCTGAACCTGTCATTTGCCAAAGAGAAGTTATGGATGGTCACACTACAGTCCATCATGCTGTACCTGCAAGAGAGCGACTGGATGTGCTCGTTAGACCTCCAGGATGCTTGCTTTAACATAAAAATGCACAGAAGCTCCAGGAGGTTCCTCCGCTTCTGGCTAGGAGTCAATCATTACCAATTTTGAGCCCTACCCTTTGGTCTCACCACAGCCGCCCAGGGTGTTCACCAGAGTGATGGTGGTGGTAGCTGCTCACCTGAGGCTTCAGGGGATTCAGGTCTATCCGTACCTGGACAATTGGCTCCTCACTGCTTCCTCCAGGCATCTACTCTCCCAAAACAGGGATTATTTCTTGATCCTTGCCCTGCATTTGGGGATCACAATCAACGTATCCAAATCACTTCTAGATCCTGTACAGGTGATAGACTACAATGGCGCAAGGATAGACACTTTACAGTGCAAAATCTTCCTGACCTCGGAGAGAGTACAAAACCTGAGGATGCATGTCTCTCTAATGTACCATTCTCATCTCCCAATGGTGGACTCAGTGTTGAGGGCCTTAGGTTCAATGGCAGTGACCATAACACTTCTTCCTGGTACCCAGTTACATATGAGAATTCTACAGTGGGCTCTAGCTGTACAATGGTCCCTGTTGGAACTTCCATTGGCGTATGCAATACAACTCAGTTGAGTCGGTCGGTCATCCCTCATATGGTGAATGTGTTCTCCGGACATTTTGGAGGGACGACCCATGCCACAATGACCACGGATACCTCCCAACTTGAATGGGGTGGGGCATTGTTCGGGCAGGACAGTCCAAGGCCTGTTGTGGCTTGTAAAAACCAGCTTGCACATAAATGTTCTAGAGATGACGGCAGTCCTTTTAGTGTTGCAGGCCCTTCATGCCTTTCTTCTTTCTGGGAATGATTGCAATTCAATCAGACAACGTCAGTGGTCTGGTATATCAACAAACAGGGAGGGGCCAGATCTTATCCCCTTTCTCACGAGGCCATGAGAGTGTGGGAATGGGCAATCTCCACCAGTCACTTTCTCATTGCAATGCACATTCTGGGATGGTCCAACATCCTAGCGGACAGGTTAAGTCAGACTGTTGTGATGCCTTATGAGTGGTCTCTGAATCTTTCAGTAGCGGAACAGATCTTCCATGAGTGGGGTCAGCTTTGCTGCGATCTCTTTGCATCTCCTTCCAACGCGAAGTGCAGCTAGTTTTTCGCTCTGAACTCCCTGCCGGCGAAGTCCCCCAGAGATGCTCTAGTACATGCCTGGCCTCCCGGTCTTCTGTATGCTTACCCTCCAGTACCTCTTATTCTGAATTTTCTACAGAAAGCTCATTGACTGGGGAGCAAAGTGATCCTCATTGCCCCGTTTTGGCCTCGCCAGATATGGTTTCCCTTCCTTTGGTACATTCCAAAAACCACGCACGTAGGACAAGGTGCATGGACAAAACCACAAGTATCAGGAAAGCAAAAAAGAGTACAGCACCAAATAGGAGTAAAAGGCTTCCCTTCCTTTGGTCTCACCTTCTGGATCTGATTTGGATCTTGGATCCCATTCAGGATCTGATTTCACACCCATCAAGGATTTCTCATCCGAATCTGGACAGTTTGAAGCTCACAGCTTGGCTGCTCCAGTTCCCATGATTGCTAGGACTCCTGGATTATCCTCCTCAGTTAGGTTTATTTTGGTGGCTGCTTATAAGTCTTCGACCAGGAAAGTTTATCGCAGCAAGTGGAAATGTTTTTCTTTTTGGGCCTCTCAAAGGAGTTTAGACCCCTTCATGGCTCCTATTTTCGCCATTCTCGATTTTCTAGCTGATATTTTTCAACACAGAGCTAGTTCTTCTACTGTCAAGGTTCAGTTGGCTACCAGTTCTCATTTTCATGTGGGTGAGAATTCTGCCTCTCTAGCCTCCTCCAGACTGTGTAAAGCCTTTATTAAAGGCACTGTTTTGTTACGCCCCCCCCCCCCAAGTCAAGGATCCTGTTCCTCCATGGGACCTTACTTTGATCGCTCCACCTTTCGAACCTGCTGCAACCGCAGATCTGAAATATTTATCTTTGAAAACAGCATTTCTGGTGGCTCTTACATCTGTCAAAACGGTTTTAGAACCACAGGCCTTGTCCATCAAAGTTCCTTATGTGAGTTTTCACAAAGATAGGGTTTCCCTTCGGACCAATCCATCCTTTCTTCCTAAGGTGGCATCACCAGCCAATATCAATAAGACCATCGATTTGCCTGTGTTCTTTCCTAATTTTACTAACAAGATGGAATACAAACTCCACCTGCTGGATGTTCATAGGCAGTTATGATTCTATTTACACAGGACAAAAAATTTCTGTAAATCTGATCAATTGTTTGTATCCTTCTATAAACCTTTTGTGGGGAACCTATCTCCAAGGTCACTATTGCTAGATGGATTTCTTCATGCATCCTTCAGGTCTATAAGGACAGAGGCGTGTCTCCTCTGGGTCAGGTGAGAGCTCATTCTACTAGATCAATGGCTATGATTGTGGCTTTTTGGTCTAGAGTTTCTTTGGATGATATTTGTTCTGCAGCTACTTGGTTGTCATCTCATACATTTATTTCTCATTATAAATTGGATTTGACTTCCAGAAGGAGAGCATCCTTTGGTTCTGCGGTGCTCAGGAATATCCTTCCATGAGGGCCTCCCAGGAGTTTAGTAGCTGGGGACTCTGTCCCACAGGTTGAAGACCAAATGAAGTAAACTACTTCAAATAAAGAAGTTATGTACTCACCATAACGTTCCATCTGAGTAGTTCTTCTTCATTTGTCTTCACCCGTCCCTCCCTCCTTCCCCCGGACCTTGGCATATGAACAGCCTACGGGCTGCAGTTATAGGTCACAAGTATTTTTTCAGGTAGGGTTATCAGTATAAGATTCAGCAAACTCGATCTGGGGGTTGGAACGTAGTGGAGGTGTATTATGGGTAAGGGGAGGAGCTTGGAGCTCAGAGCAGATGCTAGTAAGGTTGCCGGCTCGGATCCGATACGGATCTGGTATCCCACAGGTTGAAGACAAATGAAGTAGAACTACTCAGATGGAACGTTATGGTGAGTACATAACTTCTTTTTCCTTTTACTTGCCTTACAGTGCTCTACACACTGCCAGTACTAATTGTCAGGGAAATGAGTTTTAGGGAACTTTAGGGGAAGTGAAGTGTCAGTCATTTGGTCTCAGTCAAATGAATGTCAGTCAACATGGGCGCCGGAACCATAGAGCGAGGGGGGTGGAGCACCCCACACACACACACTTTTACAGCTGCAAGACCTTAAAAGCATGGAGGGCACAACAGAGAACTTGTATGTAATTTAAACTCATCTGCAAGACCTTAAAACCTTGGAGTTGTAGGACCCAAAAGAGGACTCATGCGTGCGCTGTATGCTAACAAATTTAAACACAAAAGTGTGTGGAAAACGTTGTGATCATTGTGCAGGTGAGCTGGCAGACAAGCGTGTCTGAGGAGTCAAGAGTACAGTAAACATGGCTGCTGTTTGGTACTGGGGATTGAATTGTGCATCTTTCTGGCTAGTGTGTTATTTTCTCTTCTGCTGTCTGCTTAGTGCTACTGGAGTGAAGGCTATACTGAAGGCAGGCAAGTGGTCCTTCACACTTGGGAATGTAAGTACTGTGTCAATGTTAGGTCACCGGGTATCATCGATTTACTATTCTAGTGAAGGAACGCGGCGCTGTGTCTCACAGGTGGAAAAGTGATGCTAACTTTGATTGTAGTATTCAGGATTATTTTGTCGGCTTTCTCTGAGTTTCTTTTAAGTTTGGTTGGGAGATGTATTAATATAAACAATTGTGATGAATCATTAATGGCTATAAAGCACAATCAACAGCAGTTAGTTGTACATCCTTATGCTATATCCTGTTGGCTACTTCAGTTTATTTCAGGTTCCTACACTGTCAGTCGTGGATCAAATCCATATGAGTAAGTTAATATCAGGGTTTGTTTTAAGGATGGACTTGAGTCTTCATTTTTGTAAGTGGCAAAGAAGAAATGGCAGTGTTTTTGTGAAGTACTGTGTTGAGAGGCAAACTTTTATTTTACACCTAGCAAATGTTCTGGCTGCCTGCAACCAGAGATGTGTGCAAGAAAGACTGCCTACCATTTATTAGGGCCATTCACCATTATGGTGCCCTTTTTACTGGCTATTACTTACTTTACTTTAATGATGATGGTAAAGCATGAGATTGCTTTATTAAGACTGCTGGTTGGTTTTGACAAAAACAAGTGTTAGTGTTAACAGACAGGAAGTCATTCTTACTGGTCATGTGCAACACTGGAACAAAAATCTGATTTAAAATTATCATAACAAATGTTCTTTTTCTGTGTAAGCCATTATGTAAAGTAAGTTGCATTTCATTGTAACTGATATGATTGAGTTTATCACCATGGCTGTTGTCAATATTTATAGAAACTGACTTTTAGTGGCATTTTAGAATTGTGCCATGGCTGATTGTGTCCTTGCATTGATTTTGCAGCTTTCCCTGTCATGGCTTCTGTTGGATGACTTTTGAATGAATGCTTAGTAAAGATATTAACTTAACAGCCTTAGTGTTCTGTTTTATCCCTCCATTTCTTCCTTTATGTTTTCATGTCTGTGTGCAATATTTTATTTCTGTTTGACTGAGTGACTGAGCCTTTCCCAAGTGGACCTTTGATTTGCTGCCTGATTTGATGTTTACTTCTGCTTTAATTTCTGAATCATCGCAATTGGTTTGTGTGCTCTCCAGTATTTCCTGTATGTTTTCCAAACTTGTGAGGTCCGTTCATTTGAGAGCCATATTTTCCCTTTTATTGTGATTTGCATACTTGTTTCCTACAAAGTCTTTTTATTTCTTAGGTGGCACCATCTTGTTTTGTCACATTACCATCTCATCTGAGATGTTGCCCCCCCCACCCTTTTTTTTATTTTTGCCAAAGTCTGCTTGATAGCTAGAATGTTTGAATTGGATTGTCTTGACTACTCTGCTTTGTTGTTTGATAACCTGTTCAATAATGGCTCCCCACTGTAAGACCTGTGATCCTCTCCCTCACCTTGAGAATACAAGGTCCATAACTGTTCTCATCTTAGTATGTATTGGCATTACCTGTCTTAGAAGCCACCCTGTACTGTGTCTGCAATGATCTGGCTGTTTGGAATAGGGTGCAGTCAGAATACCTCATTCAGAATCTGGCATGTTGAAGTCCATCATTAACAATACTATATGAGTGAGTTGGCTTCCTTATGCATATGGCTGTTATTTTTCATGGAGATTGATTACTATTATGGAGAACAAGCTTTGAACATATCTCTCTCAGTTGCATGTTTTCCACTGCATCATTAGGGCTATCGACATGATGAAGATGTGCCATTCTTTTCTGTATTTCTACACTATGGTTACCTAATTGGGCTTCTAAATGCACATGAATCAGTTAGGAGCTGAGTGTGCTCTTTGAGTGAGAGAGATGCAATTAGTTGAGTGAAGTATATGATAGTTTTAATTTTATTTTAATCCCCTATGACAGATGATCATCTGAAACCCCTGTGCCTCTCCTCGATCTTTAAAGATCCCACTTCACGATGATGGATTACCCTTCTGCTCCAGGACCATTGGCTACCCCCCCTTAAGCCTGGTGGAGACCATACACATTGTTAATGGGAGGCAAAGAGAAGATAAGGGGCTTGTGACATCCCAGTGCAATGTCTTCCATGTTGCTGTGAAGACATTTTCGTACTGATTCCCTGAGTGATGTAGTTTGGAGTGGCATATGTTTCTTCCTAGTAATGGCTGCCTGTTGGCGATTACACAGAAGGAATTGCACTATAGAGGACTGCAATCCTAATATACCTGTATCTTCCCTCCTTCTAAAGGAATGAACTGGCCATTTGCCCTTCATGCTTAGCTTGGCTATCCAGTTTCCTGGGTCACTGTTTGAACTTAAGCTGACAGTATCTGGGACAGACACTCTGCCCTGAAACCACCCAATGAAGTGTGTGTCAGTTTTGCATGCCACTTTCACACTGCACCAGTGTGCTTTAACAAATATTTAATTTTATTCCTGACATTGTAATGTGTGGGTTAAAGGATGCCACTGAGTAATAAGCTGCATAATTACAGAGTACTCTCTAATGTCCAAACTTCAAATTTATACCTGGACTGAGCCAATGCTCTTCATATACCATCAGCTTTTAAGGAACTATGGAAGCTTCTGTTTGCTACTGCTTATTATTATATTATTTTATATATATTATTTATGGTATACATTTTTCCATGGTAGTCTACCCATGCTCTTAAGCATGGTTCTACTTGTTTAAATATTTATCTTTCAAACTGGTGATGCAGAAGCCAAGCCAGGCCTAGCAGGTCTCCCCCTCCCTTGAAACTAGCACTGACACAGAAAATCAGGAGTAGATTAATTTGCCTTGAATGTTGTTTGTAACTGCAAAGTCCAGGCATAATTTGTATTACTGTATCCTGGATGAAGTCTTCTTTCTTTCCACACTCAAGAGGCATGCTTTATCAGCTCTTTGAAAAATAGATACAGAGAATAAGTCAAAGGTGTGTATGTAGGAGCAAGGGGGATGGAATCAATCCTTGTTTCATTGCAAATACTGTACAAACTCAGTTTAGAATTTGTGTGTCCACCCTTACTCACCAGCCTAGCACTTGTAAGGTATGCCATTTCTTGTTTCTCTTATAATTTTGGGACACTGTTGTGTGTTGTGATACACATTTTTGAGTATAGCCCACTCTGTACTGTAGCAAGAACATAAAAGCTGAAATCATTCAACATGATATTTTTCCTTCTTGTTTCCAGTCTCCTGTAGTACTCCACAGCATTTCAATAACTGCACGTATGAAGCATTTTCTGTTGTAGGGACATTTGTTTTGTAATAGTAAGAAAGTTACTTAACTTCCTCATGCTTTCCTTTAAACTTAAGAAACACGTTTACAACAAAGCTAATAGCAGTTGTCTTACTGGTGTAACATAAATACAAGTTTCTGAGTGTTGCAGTTGTTTGTGCATTAAAATTCCTTATAGCAACTTATTTTAGAACCTAGTGTACATTGTTTTTTTCAGTTACCTTGATAACTAGGGCCTTGCAGCTAATTGTTCTTATAGTGTATATACTTGTGCAATTTATGAGGAAAAAATGAACTTAACCTCTTTTTTTTTTTTTTTTTTACTTATACATAAGTAGTACAGTATACTATATTATATCTTGATAGCTCTTAAAACATCTTAAAACATAATATAGTTTTCAGTGAAAACTGGATACATTTTTTAACAGATGGGGCAGGGATTATTAGTGATGCTGTGTCTAAATGTTACTATTCCATGCAGTTACCTGCATGCAGTTGTGTGTGGAATCAGTAAGGCATGGCAGTCATTTAAAAGATTAGCAAAAACATTTACTTTTTTCCAGTTGGTACATTTGCTTTAATGCCTCTTGTCAGTTTTAACACCTATACTTGTACACGAGCCAACACATTTTAACGGATTTTTTGGTATCAAACTTTCCCCTCAACTTATTCTCTTGTATCTTGGCATATCTGTGTTTAGCATTATCACTTTATGCTGTCTTCTGCCTTTCTTATGGGTATGTATGTGTGTGTGTGTATGTGTAATAATAGATAGATATGCAGTGGAAAAGTAGCTTGTTGGTTCTTCAGATTCTTTTCCCCCTACAGGAGAATGGTTCAGATTTGCTTATTTATGGTGGTGATGGGTTTGCTTGTTTTCTTCTGTATGATTATTAAATATTGCATTTGTTTCATTATACCATAAACTTTTACTTAGTAATGTTAACACTTGATCCTTAATGTACCTAAGTATTTTTTACCAATTTTTTTGTTTATAGTTTTGTTGTCATCTTGTAAAGTGGGCTTTCTTCTTCTTCTTCTGTTGGCTTTTTCCCAGTTAGGGGTCTCCACAGCGGATCACCTGTCTGCTCATGATTGGGAGTGGAGTTTTTACGGTGTCGAGTTGCCGGCCCGGCGCCCAACCTTCCATGGAAGGCACACACACGCACGCAGTCACGCCTAGGGCCAATTTAGAGTATCCAGTCCACCTACAGCATGTCTTTGGGATGTGGGAGAAAACTGGAGCACCCGGAGGAAACCCAAGCGATCACAGGGAGGACATGCAGGCTCCGCACAGAAGGCACCCCAGCCGAGAATCGAACCGGAAAACCTCTTGCATATTCTAAAATGTGTAGTCACTTCAGTGGTCCTATATTTATTAAGTTTAATAACCTGATGTGTCTTTTTACTGTATGTCGGGTAACTGACCAATTACTTTTTGATTCCATTTCATTCAGCCCCACCTTCTGGTGATGCATTAGAGGGCTGAAACTGTTCTCTAGTGGGTTCATAACTCTCAGCTGTCCAGATTTTTGCCTCATATTTTTGGCCTGCTCCTCATAAAACTTGTGGATGTAATGTGATCCTATCTTGCCTACATTCATTACTGACGGGTTCGGAGCCGAGAGACGGCTCCGACTCGGCCACTATAACTAGCACAGAGTCTCTCAATGGCTGGGCTAACCTTGTATCCCAGGATGCATCACACCCAAACCCCCGATCTCATTTGCCGCTCCTAGAGTAACGACATGGTCTCGACTTGGCTGTGGCTAAGTACCCTCTCTGTTGTTTTTTGATCGCACCACACTGACCCCGTCAAGTTTGGTTCCCCTTCCTTCGGAAGTATGCGGTGGATGGTCCTTGGATTCTGGACCCAGCTCCAGACCTATTGACTCATCAGTCAGGACAGCTCCACCCATCCCTACGAACACTCAAGCTCGCTGCCTGGCTCCTCCACTTCCGACCTTAGTCAGACAGCATATTTTTACCCCGTAAGTAGTTCATATTCTGTCTTTCTTCCACATGTCTTCTACTAGGAAAATATACTCGAGTAAATGGAAGAGATTTGCAATTTGGGCTCAGCAACGTGATCTGGACCCCCTTACAGCCCCGGTGTCGGCGGTGTTAGATTTCTTAGCTACACTCTTTAGACAAGGCTCGGCTGCCTCCACTATAAAGGTTCAGTTGGCAGCAATCTCCAATTATCATGTTGCACATGAGCCTTCTCTCATGGGTCATAAGCTGTGTAAAGCCTTTCTGAAAGGAGCCTGGTTGCTGCGCCCTCCGGTTTCGCAACCCGTCTTGCCATGGGATTTAGATGTGGTGCTCAGAGCTTTGACGTCTTCTCCCTTTGAGCTGGCAGCCTCCTGCGAATTGAAATTTCTGTCATGGAAGACTGCCTTCTTGGTAGCCATAACTTCAGCCAGAAGAGTATCGGAGCTTCAAGCCCTTTCTGCTAAACCTCCTTATTTAATTTTTCATAAGGACAGAGTATCTCTGCGACTTAATCCTTCTTTTCTCCCTAAGGTCTCTTCTGCCCTTTGTCTCCACCAGTCTATTGAGCTTCCGGTCTTTTTCCCAAGGTTTTCCAACAAAGCGGAATACAAATTTCACCAGTTGGATGTGCATAGACAACTGAGGTTTTATTTAAATAGGACACAACAGGAGAGGAAATCAGATCAGTTGTTTGTGTCCTTTTCGGACAATAGAATTGGCAGATCTGTAACTAAGGGCACCATAGCTAAGTGGATTAGAGACTGCATCTCATTTATTTATGCATTAGCGGGTAAGGATTTTCCCTTTCCAGTTAAGGCGCATTCTACCAGGGCTATATCAACTTCAGTGGCCTTTCATGCTAGACTATCCATAGATGAGATATGTGCAGTGGCTACTTGGACTTCTCCACATACCTTTATTTCTCATTACAAACTGGACGTGGCCTCTAGAGGTTGGGCTTCCTTTGGTTCCACAGTGCTCAGGAGTGTTTTCCAGTGAGCCTCCCGGGATTTAGGTGCTAGGGACGCTGTCCCATCAGTAATGAATGTAGGCGAGATAGGATCACATTACATCTTTTAGTTATGTACTTACCATAACGATAGATGTATGTGATCCATCTCGCCTACATTCTTATGTACCTGCCCTCCTTCCCCCTACTTGTTGGACTTGGAGGAAACTTGTATTCTGATTCCTCTGAGGATATTATTTTTTCTCTCCTCTTACATATTTATCCTTGTGGTATGGTGTATGTGGGAAAATCATATTGGGGCAAACAAGATCTGGGGGTTTGGGCATGATGCATCCTGAGATACAGGGTTAGCCCAGCCAATGAGAGACTTCGTGCTAGTTATAGTGGCCGAGTCGGAGCCGACTCTCGGTTCCGAACCCGTCAGTAATGAATGTAGGCGAGATGGATCACATACATCTATCGTTATGGTAAGTACATAACTAAAGGTTTTCTAACAAATCAGTGAGGATTGAATTCACTGCATAATGACAGATGTGTTAAGTTTCAGACTTCATGTATGGTTGACATAAAACCTGTTATTTTAGCAGCTTTCTAGGTTTATACAAGCAATATTTAAAATTTGTCCTCCATTATTTTTGTCTTTGTTCAGATCTCTTTTGATAAAAGGTTGAGAGGTATGAATTGGTTTACTAGTTACAAGTTCATTAAACTTAATAAATGTAGGCCCACTGAAGTAACTAAAGTATAAACTGCATGTTTTAGAATATGAAAGCCCACTTTACAAGATGAGGACATAATTATAACCTAAAGAAATGGTAAAAAAATGTGCACTTATTCTTTAATACAAATGAAAGAAAATGTTATTTTTCATTTACCTACATTATACATTACATACATTTTCTTTATAACAATTTCAGTCCAACATTACATAAATCGTTCAATTCCTGCCTGCCTTTAAACCTCACAGCTGCTCTTGAACATTATTCTGCAAGTATTTTTTGCCACAAATCCCATTTATGTCTATGTGATTTGCCCCCTCCCTTTCCTAAAGATTCCACTTTGTTTCTTTTATCTCTTTTTACAACATTCAGTACTACAGTTGGTTTATATTTTGATTTCATTTTCTAGTAGTTGCTGTGTCTAGGTAATTCATATTCTGTGTGCCAGCTCAAAAGAGTAATTTCCTTAGTTACAGCAATTGTTCTGCCAGTATTTCTGACAAATGTATTCTGTTGGGAATTTTTAAAACTTGCCAACACTGTACACTCCCAAAAACATGTTGCCAGTTACCTCTTTGCTCCCTATCACACCTCCAGTATTTTCTATCTACTTGAGGAAAAATTAAAGTCAGCTTGGGGTATAAAAATACCTATGCAAATACTTCCAAGCAAGCTGTGCTAATGCTTTAATATGCAATTGGGGGAGGGGTATTAAAATGAATCGGTTGTATTTTCTTTACAAAGATTCTGTAACAAAGTCATGTTGAAATGCGCCAAATAGCACAGGCCACCTGCCTGCTTTAAACTGATAGCTTCTTATTTTCTTGTGTTGCCTTCTCATGAAAAAGAATAAAATGTTATTTGGACTGTGCTATCATTTCCAGTATTCATTGCAATGGTGCCTCCTGTCCTTTTACTTTACTCATTTGTTATTTCGATGCTCATTCTTGTATATATTGGACTGCAGTGCTCCCTACCCCACTCTTCCAATATACTGTAACACCAAATGTTTGAACAGTTCTCTATGTACCACGTTTCTCTTATTGATGCTGTTTCAAGATACTGCTTGTTGATCAAAGCCTCTAATTCAGGTAACTTTTTGCCTCGTCTGTGGAAATTGGTACTCATTATCTTCCATTGTTCTTCTATACTGCCTCATTTATCTCATCAATGTGTGTGCATGCATGAGTGTATATATAATATGGTCCTGTCAGAGATTGTTGAATGCCTTTTTTAATGAAAGTGTTCAGTTTATGGAGAAGTGGTCAAGTACACTGCTAGCTGAATGCGGCACTTGTCGAATAGAGAAAGGTAGTTTGAGGGAGGAAAGTGGTATTTCTGCTAATGCTGATTTCTGATATACAGAACATTTTGGTTCTAGGGATTAGGAGTGTGTGAGTGAATGTTTGTTGGTTAGTGTTAAGAGTAAGAGCTAGATAATGTGATAAATGTAGTGTTGTGCATGTAGTGTCTCCAGGATTGCCACTAATGGATAGAGGCAGTTCCTAAATGCTGCATCCCTTACACGGACCCCCTCAAATTATCTATGGTATGATCATAGTTATTCTCACTAGAGCTAATATACAATTATCAGTCATGGGATAGGTAAGACCAATCAAAAAATGTTAATTCAAGCACCAAAAGGGAATTGGCTAAGCTTAAAATGTCCTCCAGGTGAACCTATGTTGTGGTAGTAAATAGTGATCTAAAAGGGCAATTTTTTATAACTAAGTGCCCCTTTCACCCTCTGCCCCCCCCCCCCCAGTCTTCAACAGCTTCCAGCGCTACTGTCAGTCAAATGAGCTTTAGGGGAAGTGACGGTAACACACTATGGCTGAAAACACTTCTGGTTTTAAAAAATGTACAGACTGCAGCCATAGAATTCCCCTCTCTGATGTACACTCTAAGTGTCTATATTGTTTAGGTCTAGCACACTTTGATTCTGCTTGTGAAATATGCAAAACTTTCAATTTTACAGGTTTAATTGATCGAAAAAATAAATTGATTTTGAGAGAGTTACTTCCATCTAAAGCTTTTGAAGTAGAATCTAGGGCTCAAATCCCTGAAAAACCTGAGAAAAAAGAGGTTAAAGCATACTCTGTATCCTACATCCTACTTGTCTCTGGGTTCAGAACCACCTTACAAGATTTCAAAACCTTTGGATCTGATCCTTCAGATCCAAAGACAAAAATCTTCTGATCCGACCACTTCAGATCCAAAGACAAAATCTTCGGATCCGACTCCTTCAGATCCGAAGTCAAAATCAGATATGTTTTCAGAGATCAGATCTCCTCTGCTCTTGGATCCAGTGTCCTCCCATCTCCCTTCTTCCTTTCTGGACAAGTCTCTTAAGCATCACCATTGTAGAGCTTCATCCATAGCATCTTCCTCTACTTCATCCATAAGTCTGACCGAAGCCGATGTGGACAGGATGATGAAGAAATTCCTCTCGACACAAATTCAAATGGGGGTCTTCCGGCTCCTACCCCATCAGGTCCAGAGACCTTTGTGAGTACTACCCTGCCTATACCATCTCCTTCTCCACTCCAACTTGTGGTTTCTGTGCAGTCAGATCCAAGGATCCTGGAGCTGTCTGCATTGGATCCAAAGATCATGGTATCTTCTACTCCAATGGTGTCTCTGAGCGGACTGGCTCTGAGCATGTCAGAGTTACATGACTCATGGAGCCGTAGCATCAGTGTTGGATCTGGGGTGTTGGAGTCAACTCTGAGGTTGTTGGAACGGTCTCTGCCCCTTGGAACCCCTGCATTGGATAGCTTAGCTCTGACTCCTTCCTTGATTGGATTTCCTTCGTGTTGGAAGGAGCCGATGGTCTGGAAGCATGTCTTCTCTGAGCCATCAGCTTGTTTCTCTCTGAGGCATTCAACTTTCAAGATAGTAGAGAGAGAGCTGTCTCTGCTCCTAGGAGAAGGACATTTCCACCCTCCTTGGCTCCTTCTTCCCATACCCAGTTGTCTTTGCATCTTGAACCTCAACTTCCTGCACCACAGGGACAGCCACCCCAGAAAAGTCACCAGGATACCCAGTGGGGTATATTAATATCTTCCAATACTTCTACGGAACATACCACCAAAGAAGTTCCTAGGAAGAGGAAGTGCAAGAGGAGGCACTTAGACTCTCCTCAAGAGTCTTTCAGAGGGAATACTGACTTTGATGAGAGGGGAGGGTCCCCAAGATCATCACTTGATGACATCTCCTTTGGGGACACTTGAGAAATTCTCAGGCAAAGAGGTGGCCGATCTACCAACAACCCTCCAAAATAGGAGTCAGTATTCCTGGAGGCTTTTGGAGCTGGCTCATCTACCTCCTGGGTGACTCCACCCACTGATGAGATCATTGATTTGATCTGTCAATGGATTGGAAGGATCCTGATTCCATTGAGCCAATCCCCAAGAGACCATACAGGATCCTGGCACAACCTAAAGATGGGGAATGCTGGAGTAAGGGAATACCAGTTGATGCTGTGGTTGTAGCAGCAGTCACAAAAAAAAGAACTTGCAGAACAAAGTTCCTCTGCTCATCCCCCTAACAGGGAGTCTAGGGCACTGGACAGATTCGGGAAGTGTGTATATGTTTCAGTGATTTTTGCACTTTGGTCACTGAATTATTTGGCACACTTCACTAGACTCCAAAGAGATTTGACTAAAGAACTTACAAAGTCCCTCTCTGAGGCTGTTACTTCCAAAGCAGAGAGCTCTATTGACTTACAGTTCAAACTTGTCCATGAGGCTTATCTCCCATGCAGCTGAAGGTACCTCAGGGTTGGCGGGTTCAGGCATTTCCATTAGGAGGCATGCCTGGATGCACCTGTGTAATTTCATGGAGCCCTTCAAGCCTTCCTTCATTAATGCACCTGTGACACCCCTGCACTGGCCCAGTAATCAAGGAGCCTCACTCCTCACCATTAACACCAGTTAGGGATGTGCACATTGGGAGGATGACAAGTGCACACACAGTAAAGTACAATTTTCTGTAAGAGCACACAGAGATCACAGTCAGTGTGGGGCAGGTTTCTCCCTCTCTCTCCAGAGCTTCAATAAGACTCCCCACTGGCACAGCTTTAGGGTTAAAATCTCAGCTGAGTGGTCAAGCCAAAACCTCCAGTACCCCCTCTGTCCAACCAGTCCTTCATGTCCCTGCCCAAGTAGCTGACACCCACACATTTTGAGATTTGATTTATATGCAAACACGCAGACACTCCTGGGGAAGGCTGGCTGGCACAGGTTCACTAGCTATACCCCTTCTGCCCAGACTATAAGGTAGAAAGCACTGCCACCAACCACCCTTATCAGCTACCATAAGGCCCTTACAAAGGGTGACCAATTCTACTGTGTAATGTTATTGTTATCCAAATGGTAAGTTTGGCCAAGAGCAAGGCTATTGAAGTGGCCTATACAGTATCACCAAATACATAGCAAGTACTTTAAGAGCTTAAATATCTCTACACAAAACCAGCCACAATTAAAAGGTTTAAATATATTTAATAATAAATAATAAAAGCACAAGACAATACACATTAACTCAACCCAGTGACAATAGAGTTCAGAATCACAGGAAATATTTTAAAATAACATTGCAGAGCAGTCTCATGTAAATACAGAAAACATCTAGACTACTTTTGCTATATTCCTATCTAGCTGTAAGAGATACTATGCCTTAAATGTCTTGCTTACAGAGCCAGGCAGATATAGATGAGAAGCACTGGAGAGATGTTTACAGGTCCAGAACAAAATACAAAAGGCACTGACTTTCTCGCTGAGATAGTTCTTAAATTAATAATATGGATTACTGCTGGGTTAGCTAGATGACATCACTGTTTGACACTTGCATCTGGTTCCCAGTCTAAACAGATACCAAGAGAATTTAGCTGTTTACCTTCATATGTGCGTGATGGACATGGCTGATTAGAAGAAGGTCGAAAGGAGGTTCCCACATATCCACAAAATTGAAAAAAAAATTGTCTGAATGTGCAATGAGTGAATTCACATTGGCATTTGCTTATTGTAGATTCGGCATTTTGGGTGCAGATTGTACTATAGCGGGGATCGGGAAATGGACCCTTTCCCCACTGTAGTGCGATCTCAGAGTTAGTTAAAGTAGGGGGTGTAGGGGGGTGCAACCCTCATATGGGGCTGCAGGGGGGCTTGCCCCCCTGCATTACAATCTGTATTCACATATTTTTGTTCAAAAATCATCAAATCTGGTTTTCCAGATTTTGACTTTCGAACTTTGGTGACGTTCAGCGTTACGTTTTTCTCAGTTTTGAGTCGCACAATAGTGCGTTCGTATATGTCATTTATGGACATATGAAGGTAAACGAATTTAACATGTCCCTATCAAAAATACTTATCTCTCAGATGTACAGCTGCTAGGAGGTCACAGAGCAATACAAAAACACTTTACATGTGAAACCTAGTAATTATCTCTGTCTTAAGACAATAGAAACTCTAGCTGTAGACATTCTGTCTCTTAGCTGAGATAAACTAACTCTGTACACATTGTAAACCTCTTTACTTATTTTCTTAAGAGTTTGCAAGTTAAATCTGTATATTCCAGTCTTTACCATCAACACATACATTTAAATAGGCATGTAGTTTATACACATTTCTGCTCTTTTCCAGCAGGTGCACTGTGGTTACAGTCTTAAAGCTCAGCACAGGACGTATAGTTTTCTTACATTTCTAAGGCAAGGATAGAGATCATATTACTGTTCACAAATGACACAGAATTATTTGCAAAATTCTAGCTGGCTGGCTGGCTGGCAGCCTTCACAGTGCCCTTTGAGGAAGTTCGTCATTTTGCCCCAAAGTTAAAGACACTATCCAGGTGTGAGCAATAAGGTAAACCGTATCTGCTGTGGGCGTACATTTTTCACCTCCTGAAAGGACCTTTTCTAAGAATCAACAAGGTGGTCAAAAATGTGGTTCAGAAAATCCCATGGTCCCTTCCAAGATCCATGTGGAGATAGCTCCCCCAGGGACAGAGGTGGGACTCTAACAGCAGATGATGCCCGTAAGGCAGAGGAGATCTGCAAAACCAGGAATCTAGAGATACTGTCTCTGACAGATCCTACCAGCGCTTCTGAAAGGAGGCCTAATTGTCCACCTGTGGAGGCAGTCGGGGTTGTTTATTCCTGTACCAGGGAGCCTGGCTAGAGATTACAAAAGATTCTTGGGTGCAGAGAATTATTTCTAGAGGTTATATAATATCCTTTGTTCTACCCTCCCAATGGTAAACAAAATCCCCATTATTCCTCCCAATCAGAGGATTCTTTTTAGTACCAACAAAAACAGGTGACTGGAGACCAATTTTAGATCTCAGTGTTCTGAACAAATCAGTCCAGCACACCAAGTTCTAGATGGTCACAGTCCAGTCCAGTCTGCCCTTTTTGCACAAGGACAATTGAATGTGCTTGACTGATCTTCAGGATGCATACTATCATAACAAAATGAACAGGCTTTCCAGGAGATACCTACACTTCCATCTGGGAGACAGTCATTATCAATTCACAGTAATGTCCTTTGGTCTCACCACAGCCCCCACAATGTTCACCAAATGTATGGCAGTGGTAGCTGCTCACTTGAGACTACAGGGATTGTGGGTGTTTCCATATTTGGATGACTGGCTCATACCTGCTGTGACCAGGCATCATCTGATCAAAGCACAAAATGATGTACTCCAGTTATGCTCTCACCTAGGAATTGCCATTAATTATAAGAAATTTTATCTTTAAACCAGCTCAAACATTGGAGTCCATCAGTGTCCTGTTCAATACAGTATCCATGACATCCTTTCCTCCTCTATCAAGGATTCAAACCATTCGTTTCCAAGTCAAAAAGAATATTCAAAGCTCTTCTCTTTCAGCTCAACTGATCCTTCAAGCACTGGAGCCAATGACTGCTGCGATAGGTCTAGTTCCATTAGCAAGGTGTCACATGAGAATTCTTCAGTGGACCCTAGTGACTAAATGGTCCATTTTTCACCAACTTTTATCCAACCAAATCTAGATAATTCAGACCTGCAAGAATGATCTCTGGTGGATATACTCCAGACAGATAATGCAAAGTCATCCCTTTATTCTACCTCAGCCCAGAGCCATAGTTACCATGGATGCTTCCCAGATAGGGTTGGAGTGCATTCCTTGAGTAGAGCAGTCCAAGGAACATGGTCCCTCTAAGAGGCCAACACACATGTAAATGTCCTGGAGATGAGAGCTGTCCTCCTAGCATTGCAGCATCTTCAAGACTGTCTCCCTTCTGGAACTAGTGCAATCCAGATAGATAATATGTCAGTGGTCTGGTACATCAACAAACAAGGAGGAGCCAAATCTTACCCCCTGTGTTGAGAAGCTAAGAGAGTGCGTCAGTGGATGATCTCATCCAATTGGTTTCTGATAGCAATACAGATCATGGTGAAATCAAGTGTGATAGCAGACAAGTTAAGCAGGTCCATTTTAATGCCTCATGAGTGGTCACTCAACATGAAAGTTGCTGAAAAGAGTTTCCATCAATGTGGCCAACCTTGCTGCGATCTGTTTTCATCCCCCCTCAAAAACAAATGCAGTAGTTTCTTTGCCTTGATCTCCCCACCAGGGGAATCACTGAGGGATGCCCTACTCTACAATTGGGCTTCCATTCTCCTCTACACATACCCCCCAGTACCACTAATCCAAAATTCCTTCAGAAAGCATCTCAATTGAAGAAAACATTTATCCTCATTGCCCCTTATTGGCCTTGTCAGATTTGGTTTCCTTTCCTTTGGCCTCATCTGCTTCACCCCACCATGGATTCTGGATCCAATTTCAGACCTTCTGTCTCACCCGACAGACATTATACACCCAGACATTCTCAGCCTAAAGTTGATCCCATGGTTTCTGCACTTCCACTGACAGCTAGACAGCCAAAGTACTCCCCTGTCCACCACATTCTTTTAACTTCCTACAAAGCTTCCACTGGACAGATTTACAGAAGTAAATGGAAAAGATTTGTTTTTTTGGGTCCAGCAAAAAAGACATTGACCCTTTTTGAGCACCAGTTCCTAAAGATCTTGAATTTTTACCTGCAATTTTTAATGAAGGTGCTAGCTCTTCTACTATTTAAGTACAAGTAGCTGCCATTTCCAGTTTTTTCATGTAGGAGTAAATAATTCATCTTTGGCCTCTTCTAAACTCTGTAAAGCCTTTCTGAGGGAACTTTTCTTCTTAAACCTCCATTAAAGGTGAAAAATTAAATGTTATGTTGTCCTATCTGTCCTTCATTTTTCACTGGCTGGGTTCAGAACCGATTACACCTCTTGGGTGTCTCCGCTTTTCGACCAGCTCATAAATGTAGTCAGTTGGAAGTGTGGGACTCTCCAAATTCAGTGGAACCTGTTCATAGGAGGCCAAATACGTTCATCACTGCACCTTCACATAAGGAGTTCTTAGCAAGGGTGCCCCAGTAGATGCTACTGTGGTGGCGGCAGCCACCAAGAAGGAGCTTTCAGAGACATACCCATCTGTCCATCTGACAAAGAAGGAGGCATGCACGATGGATAGATATGGAAAGCACATATTTTCTTCAGCGTCTTTTGCTCTCTGGTTGCTGAACAACCTGACCCATTTCACTAGGCTTCAGAGGGATCTCCTGAAGGAGATAAGAGATACCATCCAAGATTCTGTAGCTGTGGGGGGTTTGGATAAGGTTTCTTCCTGACTCTCCACCTTAAATTCTGTGGTAAACTCCTCCATGAAGCTCATTTCTTATGCAGCTGATGGAGCGAGTAGGGCAGCGGGTGCAGGAATTTCCTTAAGGAGACATTCCTGGATGTGCTTATGTGATTTTGCGGAACCCTTTAAGTCTTTCTTTATTAATGCCCCTTTTAACGGCTCATCCTTGTTTGGGCCAAAAGTTAAAGGGACACTAAACAGGTGTGAACAGGAAGGATATACTGTCTCTGCTGTTGGAATCTGTTTCTCCCTACCTACCAGACCTTATCCCAAAGGTCAGAAGGGGGAAAATATGGTTTTGAAAATCTCTGAGAGCTTTCCCAGAGACATGTGGTGAGTCTTCCCCCAGGGGCAGAAGGGGAAGTAACAATGGAAGACGCTGACCATGCGGCAGAGGGGGTCCACAGAACCAGTGCATCAGGGACCTCTTTCCTTCATAAGCCCTTCCAGTGGAGGCAGTTGGGGGTCACTTACCTTTGTATCCAAGCACTTGGCTAGAAATAACAAATGATCATATCCAGAGGTTTTTACATTCCCTTTTCCTTTCTCGTCTTAAAAACAAAAGCAGTCCCAGATGTTCCACCCAGTAAAAGGGATTATGCAACTCTAGAAGTACAAAAATTGCTAGACAAAAGAGTCATCCATACTGTCCCCGCAGACCAAATTGGGTATAGAACTTATTCAAGGTTCTTTTTAGTTCCAAAAAAGACAGGGGACTGGAGGCCCAATTTGGATCTCAGCAGACTAAACAAGTCTGTAAAAAAAAAAAATCAAAGTTCTGGATGGTGACACTGCAGTCGATACTCCCCTTCCTGGGAAAAGATGATTGGATGTGCTCGATAAATCTCCAGGATGCGTACTACCATATCAAAATGGACAGGCAATACAGGAGACATTTGTGCTTTCAGCTGGGAGCCAGTCACTAGCAGTTTTGAGCTCTGCCCTTTGGTCTCACTACAGCCCCCAGAGTGTTCACCAAATGCATGGCAGTGGTTACGGCTCACTTGAGGCATCAAGAATTCCGGGTGTTTCCCCTACTTAAACAACTGGCTCCTGACCATTACCACCAAGCTTCTACTAACAAGAGTGAGAGACACCAACATTCATCTTTGCTTTCACCTAGGGATAACAATAAATTATAAAAAAATCTGTCTTGTTGCCATCACAGCATATCATCTTTATAGGGGCAGACTTAGATACAAAACAAATGTTGGCCAAGGTTCTCCCTTGAAAGATTCAAACCCTACATCATCAAGTAAAAAATCTTTTGACCAAGAAAAAAGTGCAAGCAAAGGCTGTTCTGAAAATGTTGGGTACCATGGCGGCAGCAATAACCTTGATACCATTAGCTCGTCTGCACATGAGAATTTTGCAGTGGCTGCTCTTCACTCAGTGGTTCATGCAGGAGCTACCAATGTCTCAACAAATTATTATTACAGAATCCTGCAAGAGAAACCTTTGTTGGTGGCTTCATTCCACTCAGTTGACCCTAGGCCAACTGTTTGTTTTTCCACAACCATTAGCCACAGTGACCGAGAATGTTTCCCAGATTGGGGGGGGGGGGCATTTTCTGGGAAAGACAGTCCAGGGCACTTGACAGGATCATGAGACCCACTTGCGTATCAATGTCCTAGAGTTGAGAGCAGTGCCTCTAGCATTACAAGCATTCCAAGACTCCCTTCAGCTTGGAATGATTGCAATACAGACAGGCAACATTTCAGTTGTGTGGTACCTAAACAAACAAGGAGGAACCAAGTCTTACTCCCTCTGTCAAGAGCCCCTAAGAGTACAGCAGTGGGCAGTCTCTTCCCAATGTTTTCTGATAGCAGTGCACATCCCGGGGAAATCCAACGTGATTGTAGACAAACTCAGCAGAGCTATTCTGATGCCCTCACGAGTGGTCCCTAAAGCTGGAAGTAGTGGAAAAGATCTTCCGAAAGTGGTGCCAGCCTTGCTGTGATCTCTTTGCCATGTCCATGAATGCCAAGTGCAGCAGCTATTTTGCCCTGATCCCCTCCGGGGGAGTCACCAAGGGATGCACTCATACACCATTGGCCCCCGGCTCTCCTCTCTGTTTTTCTCCCCTTTCTCTTGATTCCCAAAGTCCTTCAGAAAGCCAGTTCATTGGGAAGGAATTTGATACTCATCGCCCCATACTGGCCTCATCATATTTGGTTCCCCTTTCGTTGGCCTCATCTCCAGGAGGAGCCATGGATTCTGGACCCAGTTCCAGACCTCCTGACTCATTCCTCAAGGACACTCCATCCATCGGTTCAAACCCTCAAGTTGACAACTTGGCTGCTCCAGTTCCACACATAGCCAGGCTTCCTGACATTTCCCCTGTGGTGAAACATATTTTGAGTTTGTTTCATAAAGCTTCAACCAGAAAATTATATTCAAGCAAATGGAAAAGATTTTCCCATTGGGCTTTCAACAACCACATTGATCCATTTACTGCCCCTATAACATCTGTATTAGACTTTCTGGCAAAGCTTTTTAATGAGGGTGCAGCTGCAGCTACTATTCAAGTTTACCTAGCGGCCATATCCAACTATCATATCGGAGAAATGGGTCTAAAAATCATGTCCCACAGGCTTTGCAAAGCTTTCCTGAAGGGTACCTTCTTACTCAGGCCTCTGGTCAAAGAACCCCCAATGCTATGGGACCTAAACTTTGTTTTATCCAATTTAATCCTTTTACCCTTTGAACCTGCATCATCCTATGACCTAAAGTTCTTAACATGGAAGACAACCTTATTGGTAGCCATCATGTCTGCTATACAGCTATCAGAACTTCAATCATTGTCTGTGCAGCCCCCTTACATGGTGTTTCAGAAGGATAGAGTTTATCTGTGAAAAAACCCTTCCTTCCTACCCAATGTGTGCTCAGAATCTAATTTAAATCAATCCATTGACTTTCCAGTTTTTTCCCCAACTATGGCAACAGGGCAGAGTATAAATTACATCATCTAGATGTGCATAGACAATTTCTGTCTAAATAGAACAAATGATTTCAGGAAATTAGACCAGTTATTTGTATCATTTTCAGACAAACAGAAAGGTGCCCCCTTATCAAAGGTCACACTTTCAAAATGGCTAACAGATTGTATTACTTTCACTTACAAATCTCAAAACAGAGAACTTGCAGGAAAAGTAAGAGGTCACTCTACAAGGGCTATAGAAACCTCATCTGCTTTTCAGGTGAAGCTACCTATGGATTCTGTTTGTGCAGCAGCAACATGGGTAAAGCCTCATATCTTTATCACTCATTACAAAGTGGATTTGGCCTCCAGAAAAGGACCTCCTTTGAGTCCACTGTTCTGAAGAGTATTTTCCCTTGAGCCACCCAAGAAAGATGGTGTTAGGAAGTCTGTCTCAACCAGTGAAGAATGAAGGTGAGATAGGACAACATAACATAGAGAAGTTAACAGTATGTACTCACCATAACGTTCCATGTTTGTTGTCCATCTTGCCTTCATTCAAACTACCCACCCTCCTCCCCCCATCCTTTTGCTTCCGGAGGACCGAGTGGTTCTGATTGGAAGATAATGTTCTCTGACTCTCTTCATTAGTCTGTTGTAGACATGTAAATAGTTTTTTTGACAGTAGGTCTAAAATCTGCAAACAAGAGTTAGGTAATCTTCCCTAAGCATGATGGGATTTGGCTACAGCCACGATACAGTGGAAGTCCTCGAGCTTTTTTATAGGGTGAGTCATCCCAACCAGTGAAGAATGAAGGTGAGATGGACAACAAACATGGAACGTTATGGTGAGTACATAACTTCTTTTTTATGATGGCGCTGCATGCTGTGCTTGCTGTACTGGACTAGAACCAAATCTTCTTAAGACACAAAGTCTTGGCTGTTTACTGTTGAAATCAAAGTCTGGTTATAATATAAAGTCTTGGAAGTCATACTGATGAGAAAATATACTTTGCAGCACTATACTATTTTACTGTAAGGACAGTTACTAATACACAACTTATTCTTATAACAAACAAGACATACTACTATAGTTTACAGGTTTAATGTGCAAAGTTTTCTTCACAACCAGTATAGACAATACCTCAGAACAGGCGTGTTCCTACAAATACTTTTAACATTAGATTGAGTTTCACAGTCTATTTATATTGTTCTTGGAGCTTTTTTTTTTTTTTTCTTTTTGGACTTTGTATGGAAACATCTGATCTGAAGTAGTTAACTTCATTTGTGTAGCAACCTTTGGGAATCAGATCCGACCTCGGATCCGAGCCAGCAGTTTTCAACAGCTTTAGATCCGAGCTCCAAGCTCCTCCCCTACCCATAATCCCATGCCAACCCTGACTGACCTCAGATCTAGTTTGCCGCGGTTTCGTTCAGCAGCTTGATCTTGAGTCTCCTGGTGTTCTCGTCTCTTCGTGAGAAAAAATTTAACTTTTTAAAATCCTTTTCTGTATTTTTTGGTGTGAGAGTGTGTTTAACCCCCTTATAGTATAGACTCTCTTAGTTTACCTTAAATTTAGTTCCTTCCCCTACCTTTCGTGGTTCCGTCAGTGTTGTGTGTGTGTGTTTGGGGCCTTGTGTGTGTGGGTTACTTTCTCAGTATGTCTGAGGCCCCAAAGTTAATGTTCTCTAAGTGCACCGAGTGTGGCCATAAGCTGTCCCCAGCGGATGGCCACACTCGGTGTGTATTGTGCCTTGGGGTTGAACACCTGTCCTCTGGTTGTACTATTTGTGCAGCTTTCAACCCCAGGGCACTCAAGGACGGAGGTCTAAGCTGATTCTGGTGGGTCGACCCCCTTCTTTGCCCCGATAGCTCCTTCTCTGTCCCATTTCCCAGGTTCGGAGTCTTCGGAGCCGGACAGCCTCGGAGCCGGGGGTGTGTCGGCGCCGATAGTCTCGGGTACTTCGGCGCCGACACTTCCCTCGAGTCTGTCGGGTCCATTTTCTTCGGATCTGAGCTCTCAGAGCCGAGGACTGAGCTTCGGATCCGGCAGTATCGGCATGCCTTCGGCTCCGTCCGGGTCGGAGCATGCTGGTTCGTCGGATCCGATCGCTTTGGCGCCGGCCCCGATCCATCCGTCGGATCCGAGGGAGAGTCTGCTTTCAGATCCCAGAGAGAGCAGCTCTCCCTCGGCATTCGACGTGGTGGAGAGGGTTCTGTCGAGGGATTCCAGGCCCCCAACCCTTGCCATGGCTCCACCCTGCACTCCTTCTCAGTTGGGCCCGGCTTCCATCACCCGGCCCCAGGGACAGCCTGCTTTGATGTCCCAGGTAGTTCCAGTGGAACAAGACGTTGCTGGTGAGACCTCCTTGGATAGCCCCCCCCCCGAGGAGGTCCCTCACAAGCGAAGGTGCAAGAGGAGGCACCTGGACTCCCCGGAGTCCTTGACTGAGGACACAGATTTGGAGTAAGGGGAAGGCTCCCCAAGATCCCCCCCCCGAAGATGTCTCATTTGGTGACATCATGGAGATGCTCAGAATAAAGGGGTGGTAGTCTGCCCCAAAGCCTACCTTGGACGAATCCATGTTCATGGAGGCATTTGAAGCAGGCCCTTCTACCTCTTGGGTGTCCCCTCTGGCCAACCCCCTGGTAGATTTGATCACTACCAGGGCATGGAAGGAGCCGGACACTGTGGAGCCAGTCCCCAAGTGCCTGGACAAGATCCTTAGCCCACCCCCTGACAAGTCACACTGGAGTAAGGGTCCCCCGGTAGATGCCATGTTGGTGGCAGCGGCCACCAAGAGGGAACTTGCTCAGGAGAGTCCCTCGGTTCATCCCCAGAGCAAGGAGTCTCGGTCGATGGACTGCCTAGGGAAGCGGGTGTTTAGTTCAGCGACCTTCTCGGTGAGGTCACTGAACTACATGGGACATGTGCTCCGACTGCAGTGGGACCTTATTAAAGAGTACGCTGCGTCGCCCCCTGAGTCCATGTCGGCGGAGGACAAACAATTGCATTCCACCCGGATGGCCACTCTACGATCCATATCTAACACCTCTATGCGGCTTCTGTCTCATGCCACAGAAGGAGCCGCTAGAGCTGACGGAGCGGGCCTCGTTATGAGACGTCAGGCCTGGCTCCGACACTGTGATTTCGCGGAACCCTTCAAGGCGTCGTTCGCTAATGCCCCTTTTGATGGTTCTGTCCTCTTTGGCAAAACCGTGCAAGATACCTTGGTCCAGAGCGAAAAGGACGGGAAGACGTTGTCTGCCATCGGTGCTTCTCTGCTCCCCAGAGGTCCTTTTCTAAGAACCAAAAGGGACAGAAGAAGATGTGGTTCCGGAAGTCGCAACAGTCCCGTTCCGCTCCGGACTCCCAGCCCTTCCATGGCAGAGGAGGGCAGGGTGGACGCCACCCAAGAGGCAGAGGGGGCCCGCGGAACTTTGGATCCAGAGAACCCTTCTCGGACCAACCCACGCAACACCCCTGAGGGGTTGCCCGACTGCTCCACTCTGGAGGCAGTTGGGGGGGGTTTTTCTCGAGGCTCCCAGCAGCTTGGGAGTCCATCACGACAGACTGCTGGGTTCTTCGCATCATATCCAGAGGATATCATATTCTCTTCTCTTGTTACCCACGCAGCCCCAGATACCTCCCCGATATCCCACCCGATCAGAGGGAGGCCGCAGCAATGGAAATCCAACATTTGCTGGGAAAAAGAGCCATCCAACTCGTCCCCCCAGACCAGTGCGAGTCCGGGCTTTACTCCAGGTTCTTTTTGGTGCCAAAAAAGACGGGGGACTTAAGACCAATCCTCGACCTTTCTTCCCTGAATCTGTCAGTAACCAAAGAGAAGTTCCGCATGGTCACTCTTCAATCCATTCTCCCCCTCTTACGGGAGAACGATTGGATGTGCTCTATAGACCTCAAGGATGCGTACTGCCACATTCTGATGGACAGGCAATCCAGGAGGTTCCTCCGCTTCCGGCTAGGAGCCGGTCATTACCAATTCAGGGTACTCCTCTTTGGTCTCACCGCAGCCCCCAGGGTGTTCACCAAAGTGTTAGCAGTGATAGCGGCCCACCTGAGGCTCCAGGGAATTCAGGTCTTCCCGTACCTGGATGACTGACTCCTGACCGCCCCGATAAGGCATCTACTCTGCTCAGCCAGAAACTACTTTCCTCGTCTAGCTCCCCGGCTGGGGATCACTATCAACATAGAGAAGTCGTCTCTTACTCTGACCCAGATTATAGACTTCATAGGGGCCATATTGAACACAAACAAGCTCCTAGCTTTCTTGACCACAGACCGGCTACTATCCCTGAGACTACATGTGCAGGCCATTCTACAATCTCCAGCTCCCCCGGCGGATTTGGTCCTAAGGGCTCTTGGCTCGATGGCGGCAGCGATCAACTTATTGCCAATGGCACGTTTGAACATGCGGGTCTTACAATGAACCCTCCAGGTCCAGTGGTCCCTTCTTCGCTACCCTCTGAGCCATCCCATCCCCCTCAGCAGGGCCTGCAAGAGGGCCCTCCTATGGTGGCTCCAATCTCCAGACCTTCAGCAAGGTCTTTTCTTTTCCCTTTTCTATGACCCCTCCTGTAGCCACGGTGACCATGGACGCCTCCCGCCTAGGGTGGGGGGGGCATTGTTCGGGCAGGACAGTCCAAGGCACGTGGGACCTCATGGAGACCTCATTGCATATCAACGTCCTAGAGATGAGGGCAGTGCTGTTGGCGTTTCAAGCACTTCAGGACCTTCTTCCCATAGGAACGATTGCGATTCAGACAGACAATATGTCGGTTGTTTGGTACATCAACAAACAAGGGGGAACCAGGTCTTACCCACTCTGTCGAGAGGTCATGAGAGTGTGGGAATGGGCTGTCTCCACCAACTGCTTTTTCATAGCAATGCACATTCTGGGATGGTCCAACATCCTAGCGGACAAACTAAGTCGCACCATCCTGTTACCATACGAGTGGTCTCTGAATCCCGAGATAGCGAATCGGATCTTCGCCAAATGGGGTCAACCCTGTTGCGATCTCTTTGCCTCTCCCTTGAACACAAAATGTTACGACTACTTTGCTCTCATTTCCCCCTCCGGGGAGCCCCCGAGAGACGCTCTGGTGCATGCTTGGCCTCACGGTCTTCTTTATGCATACCCTCCTCTTCCTCTAATGCTGAAGTTTCTTCAAAAAGCCAGTCGGTTGGGGAGCAGGATAATCCTCATTGCCCCATTTTGGCCTCGTCAAACCTGGTTCCCTTACCCTTGGTCTCATCTCGTGATTCCTCCTTGGATTTTGATCCCTGTCCGGATCTAATATCCCACCCCCTAGATCTCCCAGTCCCGAACCTGGACAACCTCAAGCTCACGGCTTGGCTGCTCCATTTCCACTCATAGCTAGGACTCCCGGTATCTCTTCCCCAGTTAAAACCATTCTAGTAGCTGCGCACAAGCCTTCTACTAGAAAGATCTATAACAGCAAATGGAAACGTTTCTCCATTTGGGCGGAACGCAAAAATTTGGATCCTTTTACAGCTCCTCTGCCCGTTGTATTAGACCTTCTGTCAGGACTGTTTCATCAAGGAGCTAGTTCCTCCACAGTCAAGCTCCAACTAGCAGCTATCTCTCATTATCACATTGGAAATTAATTGGGCCCTTTGATCACCACGAAATTGTGTAAGACCTTTTTGAAGGGCACCTTTTTATTCAGACCCCCAGTGAAGGAGGTTGTCCCTCCTTGGGATTTAACGTTGGGTGCTTCAGGCCTTGACAACTCCCCCATTTGAGCCTGCAGCCTCCATAGATCTTAAATTCTTATCATGGAAAATGGCCTTTCTTGTTGCTATCACCTCAGCTCGAAGGGTCTCTGAACTATAGGCCCTATGTGTAAAACCCCCTTACTTGACTTTTCACAAGGATAGAGTTTACCTCAGGACCAATCCCTCCTTTCTTCCCAAGGTTGCCTTTGAGTCAAATATTAACCAATCCATCAACTTGCCTGTCTTTTTTCCTAACTACCATAACAAAGGGGAATACAAATTACATTCATTGGATGTGCATAGACAACTTCGATTCTACATCCACAGGACATCTAGTCATAGGAAATCCGACCAGTTGTTCGTCTCCTTTGCCAAATTTAACTTGGGTAAACCTGTATCAAAAGTCACACTCTCTAGATGGATTTCACAGTGCATCCTTTTAGCATACGACAGTTCGGGCAGGCCCGCACCTCAAGGAGTCCATGCTCACTCTACTCGATCTATGTCTACCTCTGCGGCTTTCAGAGCTAGAGTTTCTTTGGATGACATTTGCTCGGCAGCCACTTGGGCTTCATCTCATACTTTTATCAATCACTACAAATTGGACATTATCTCCAGAGGGAGAGCATCCTTTGGCTCTGCAGTGCTCCGGAATATCCTTCTATAAAGGCCGCCCAAGGTTCAGGAAGTTGGGAACTCCGTCCCAAAGGTTGCTACACAAATGAAGTTAACTACTTCAGATTAAGAAGCTATGTACTCACCATAACGTTCCATCTGAGTAGGTAAACTTAATTTGTTAGCAACCGTCCCTCCCTCCTGCCCCCTCACTTGCAAATGTTCTCATACTCAGGTCCATGGGTTTTACCCATTTATCTTGGGATTAGTCATTGCAAGCAGTTTTCTGCTGTGGGGCAAACTTGATCTGAGGTCAGTCAGGGTTGGCAGGGGATTATGGGTATGGGGAGGCGCTTGGAGCTCGGATCTAAAGCTGTTGAAAACTGCCGGCTCGGATCCGAGGTTGGATCCGATTCCCAAAGGTTGCTACACAAATGAAGTTTACCTACTCAGATGGAACGTTATGGTGAGTACATAACTTCTTATTTGCTGATACTTGTATTTTTAGACTTATTTTTCTTATGTGAAAGCAGTACAGATTATTTTTTCTGCTGATTATGTCCATTTATCCACGAGAAAGTATGTCAAGCTTTTTCTAATATTGTGACAAACGTCTTTCAGGAAATATCATGTAAAAAGCACGTACTGCTGATGTATAAAGAAACATGTCCATTCATCTGTCAACTTCTTTGCTGATAACATGTTTTTTAGGAAACACCTTGAAAGAGAGCACGTATTGCTGAGTTTATAAAAAACATGTCCATTAGATGGTGCAGTGGTAGCATTGTCGCCTCACAACAAGAGGTTTTCTGGTTCAATTCTCGGCTGGAGTGCGTTCTGTACAGAGTCTGCATGTCCTCCATGTGTTCATGTGATTTTCCTCTGGGTGCTTCGGTTTCCTCCCACGTCACAAACACATGCATCTGGAGTGTTAATCCCCAGGCCTCTGCTGAAAATTGGCTTTGTTCCAAGTTGGGCTTTCCTGGTAAACAAATGTTAAATAAATTAATAATACATGTTCCTTGTTTTTCACTTATTTTAGCCAGAGCTATGTCACATAGTATGGATGCCAATTTTACATTGCTAAACTCTATACCTACATTTAAGCAAACTTTTATTCTATGCTTTATGTTTCAGCACATTTACAGCAGAATTCAACACACACTAATGGTTCCCTCTCTTTATTTTAAAACAGTTTATATTGATATCTATCTTTTGGTCAGATTATACAGAAAATACATTAGGAAACAAAACCTTTAGTCTTCTTTTGATACAACAAGTCAAAATGCAATTTTACACAGTTAATACAATGATAAAAAGTATTACTACCAAAACTGATGTCTATTTCAATTTAGCAACTTTTTCTTTTACATACAATTCCGTGAAAATATCCCACCAATTATTGGCTGTGTCTGCTTTAGTTTTTTTCCTTTAACTTGATTAATTTGTTCTTTTACAATTACAAAACTTAATTCATGGCTTAGAATTGTTGTATTAACCTTTTGCAACTGTTGAATTAACTGTTTACTTTTAATTACCTCATACCAAGAATTTAGATACAGACTAATAACTACAAGAGGCAAGGACTATGTGCTACTGCAAGCGTTACTCAGTGCTGAAAATAAACAGTTTCAGTGTCATTTTAACCATAACATTGTGGTCATATCTCTGAACTGCCCATGCACTTTACATATTTGAATGTCAGTATATTCAATACTCGAGGATTAAAAAAAAAACAACAAAAAATGGTTTATACACTGAAGAATGCTGTTTACATATTAGTCCATTAGCTCTATGAGTACAATATTTTAATATATTTTTTCTTTAACTGGGGTAACCAGTACTGGTATGGATAAATTGGTGGTCCAAAAACCAGTGATAAAACTACAACTAGTGATAAAATTACAACTTGACAAATTACTTTTGAGCTTGTTTCTTTGCAATGTGTCCTTTACAGTATGCATTTACACAGACTGCTACCCAAGCATTTCACTTCAGTAGGTATTCGGGACCCATTTTTAAACATGGTTTTTCGCACATATTTATTAGACATTCATTTTATTTACACTTAATTCTTTTGCATATGTACATACAAAGACTGCAAAGTACATTTAGTCCAATCTACACATTTAGTAACATTAACATCTAGTGGAATTGGCATCAGGAACATGACCCCTGCTGTTTTAGGTATTAAACTACATATCCAACAATCAGAAACATTCATGATTTTTGCATACCAACATTGCCTTGCCAAAAACATATTAAAAGATGGTGACCAGTGTTACTCATTTTTTCACATATTTTTACTCTCTCTCTCTCTTGCATAGCTTTACAGATTAACAGACTGTAAATACAATTTAATACTAAGCAATACAATAATAATTAGCATGATAGCTATTAACAACTTGTAAAATATCTTGGCCTGTCAGGTTTAATCTGTTTTCCAGTGTTTCTAATGCACTTAAAGGACCACTATGGGCAAATGATGAAGAAAACATATATTTTTTATCTTGCCATGATTTACTACACCTCCCAAAGCTGCCTTCAGCAAAATAAGTACTCATTCCTAATTTTATTTTGTTTTTACTCTTGTCTGCCCTCATGGGGGCAGACATGGTGATTCAGTTGGAAAGCTAAATCTGTCCCATAATGCAGACTGTGAAGACAAATAGCCCTACCATTTGTTGTCAGACTAGACTTCCATTCACTTAGAATGGAACTCCTGAAAAAACTGCCAAGTTTGAGAGTCTGCAGCTCATGTGTCATTGACTGGTATGCGCTGGGTTTTACAAATGTTGTTCCTACTGATGTAGTACACATTCACTGAAAGAAACTTGCAAAAGTGAACTTGCAAAAGTGTCAACAAATTACCAAGATAAAAAAGACTTTTCACAAGGAGCAGTTTTGCAAGTTTCAGTTCTTGGCCAGGTTACTCCTCCCATATCCCCTCCTTCAGTGGGCTACAGTCTCACATTTCCAGCGTTGCTAGATTCAACTATTTAGTCAGCTTTGCATGACAATAGACATAAAAAATATCCTGGTGTGCCACTAAAACTGTTCCCTTGTATGTCTCTTCACTTCTGAATAGCATTTCCCAAGAATTAAAAAAAAAAAAAAAAAAAGCAAACTCATCAGTCCAGAGTTTGGGCTAGTCTATCCATTTTTTAAAATGTGCACAGTAAAATATTCAACTTGTAATGCATTTTGACTGCTGACATGGTTATCTTTACATAGTTATTCTCTTATAGTATAACCTGAACTTACGGTATTTAATGATCAATTTTACAACAGTTCTCAGTTTCTTAACAATGACCTCCCAAGCCCCTGATGTGACCTAATACTTTCTTACTATTGCTTTATGTAGTTTGTCTTAGTTGTATACTTGTAGTGTGTTTCTCATCCTCTCAGCAACAGACTCCTGGAGAAGCATATACTTGTACTGAAAGAGTACCAGCTGCTGTAGCAGTGATACCACACTCCAAAACAATGCACTCAAACATAGTACTGACAAACACAAGGGAATGTATATGTCTGAATCAAGCAGTGATGAAATTGCTAGGGACTTCACTGAGCAAAATTTTACTCTTAATCTCTCCATTTCATAATGCATAACATTCGCACCACACTTACAAAGGCACACCTCCACCTTCCACAAACACAGCAACCCACTCCCACACAACTGCTGCGGTTTCTCCCTTCAGTTATTGCAAGCCAAGAATAACACTTTTTAATAAGGATACCTACCAGACAGGTCTGCATAGCACACTTGGTCTACCTGCATCATCGCAGCTCGCCCCCACCCCCCAGCAACTGCAACATTGCCAGATAAAACCACTGCTATGGTTCGGTTTCTCCCTACCATTACTGCAAGCCAAGAATAACACTTTTTAATAAGGATACCTACCAGACAAGTCTGCATAGCACACTTGGTCTACCTGCATCATCGCAGGTCCGGTCACCCCCCCCTCCCAGCAACTGCAACATTGCCAGATAAAACCACTGCTATGGTCCGGTTTCTCCCTACAGTTATTGCAAGCCAAGTATAACACTTTTTAATAAAGATACCTACCAGACAAGTCTGCATAGCGCATAATCGCAACTTGGGTCTCCCCCCCCCCACCAGCAACTGCAACATTGCCAGATAAAGTCACTGCTACAGTCCGGTTTCTCCCTACAGTTATTGCAAGCCAAGAATAACACTTTTTAATAAGGATACCTACCAGACAAGTCTGCATAGGTGACTGGATATTTACAGTTCTTGTTATTAGCAGATGTGGTCCTTAACAGTTATGTTTTAAACATTGTGACTGGTTATTTACATTTCCCTTTACAGCACATTTGTTACTTTTACTAGTTATTTTTAAACATTGTTTTGACCAGCATGCACACCCGCAAGACCCCCCCCCCCCAGGCAACTATAGCTTTGTCTATTGCCTCTGGGTGGCATAACTTAACAATATACTTGCTGTATCTTGTCCCAAATAGATCTGCCTCCACACTGAATACTTGTAAAGTAAGGTAAGTACCATTTACTTGGTGTATTTTGTCCCCCAGATAGATTTACCTTCCTTTGTATTACTTGCACACCAAGGCCTTAAAGTAGTGTTTCTGCAGCTAACTGCTTACACTCCTAATTTCCTGCTTCGACCTCTTCCTTGCTTACACTTACATTACAGCTCCAAGGCTTCCACTTTTTATGCTGATTACTTTTCTTTGCAGTCTTCTGCGAGGGGGAAGGCCAGATCTCTACGTGCTTTTTCTGGTTATACCTTCCCCCATTTTGTATTTCCCTCCTCTAACTCCCTCCTCCCCCATGCACATTAACTAGTCTATATTAGTGGGTCTCCTTGAGCGGAGCCGTTTTGAAAGTTATCTTTTGTCCTGCTTGTAGTGAGAAAGCTTCCCCAAATCTTTTTCAGTGTGACTGCATCAGTATAAGAAAATTAAACTAGTACAATACAGCCAAACAGACACATTTGGTATAAACAGAAACAAGTGGAACAATACATTTGGTGTACAAAGAAAAGAAACAAGTGAGCCCATTGATATAATTGGAGTTAGTGTTAGCCCCGCTGCACTCGGGCTCACTCTGCTCCCCTCCCTGCTTCCTATTCCCACCTGCCCCACTAGTGCTACATTTCAACTGAACTTAGCCACTCCCATCATGCTAACCACCAATCACTGAATCTGCCCCACCACTGTACCCATTTCCCTTCTCTTCCACTATTCCACATCCTGCAAAGCACAGTCTTCCATCTAACTACCTTACAATCACAAACAACACCTCTCATCATCCACCACACCCACCCCATCCCAAGCAGATCTCTCACTCATGACCAAACCCAACCAAACCATGCCCAAACTACCCAAACCCACATACATACACCTCTTACTATTGCTCCTAGGTGTATCCACACTCCCACTGCTAACTTCTATCACCAACCACCAAAAACAAATTAATTTTATCCATATACCAAGAAAAACTACTTCCACTGACATTATTACAACACACCCTTTTACTCAACTAGTCCCACATCACTACCAAACCTTCTTTATTCACCACTATGCACACAGATAACAGCCATCACACTACCAGTCTCAAACAACTATAAAGAACTTTAAGACCCTAAACAAACTACTCAAACTCTATTTTTACCTCAGAACCTAACTCATTAGCTGCGGTGATATACAACCAAACCCAGGCCCAGAAAATTTAGGAGTCCCGACCCTCAACCTGAATGATACCCTACTCCACCGAGACAAATCCACGCTCCTCATTTTAAATTTAAATGTTAAGTATACTAAAAGTTCACGACCTTCATGCACTACTCTCCTTTTATCAACCTGAGATAGTCATACTAACAGAGACTTAGCTTAAACCAGGCAACCACAACAATGAAATCACTCCACCAGGTTACAGTATAATTCGTAGTGATAGAATAGGTAAAAAAGGGGGAGGGTGTTGCTATAGTGTATAAATCTCACATCATCCTTGAGAAAGTAGACATAACAACCCTAGACCTCATAAAGTTGAACTCACTCTAACAAAACTAAAACTTAATGATAATAAACGCATCAACATCATAGGGTGCTACATCCCTCCAGGCAACAATATCCCCATTACAGAAAAACTCCTAGAATGGATATCTAACTCCCTCCCTCAGGAAAGCATAGTATTATGAGACCTTAGTACTGACTGGCAAAACTTTTCCAGTCATAAGCCACTCTCCCATATTAACCTACATGGCCTAACCCAACTCATCACTTCCCCCCACAAGAACAGACAAGAGAACCAAACATCAATCTACTCTAGATTGGATACTCGTATCCCACCCATCACTGATATCCCTAGCAGGGTGTCTACCAGACACCAAGTAGTTACCAAGCCACATTCTTACTCAGATCAAAATCACCACAACTGACCCAAATATCTACACGCCTAATTAGAAACAAAAAACACTTTAACTGCTTCAACTTTATAAACAAGCTAAAAATGTGCAACTGGACCCACCTAAAAAACCTACCTCTTGATGAAGCTGTACTATATTTCAATACTACCTTCTTAAACACCTTTAATCATCATGCCCCCTCCAGAACAACAAGAATTAAAACTAAATATGCCTCCTGGTTAGCCCCAGACACAAAATCCCTCCTCAAAAAAAAAAAAACAAGGCCTGGACCAACTACCTAAACAGTAAATCCCAATTGAACAAACAAATATATGTTGAACTACATAACAAAGCCAAAAAACTCACCAAAACAGACGAAACATCTTGCTAGAATAAGCACAGGAACACCCACAAAAATTCTGGGCAGCAATTAACTCTATTCTACAACCAGGTAAAACAACTACCCCAACCCCAAAAATAGATGATAACCAAGAAGACATCCCCACACAGTTTAATAAATACTTTACGGAAACCATCCAGACCCTTGCAAACAACCAACCCTATGACAACATCCCCATCCCTGCAAATCCACCCCACACCCCCAACTAACAATTGCCTCAAGTTCAGCTTCCACTCAGAACCAACCAAATCCATTGAAAAACTACTCCGCAAGCTCAAACCAACATCTCTAGCTGCAGGTAAATTACCCGCTGAATACCTCCACCTGGCTGCAGAAGCCATATCATATCCTGTCTCCATCCTAATTAACAGGTCCATCTCAGAGTGTGTAGTACCCAAGCTATGGAAAATATCACATGTTAAGTTGTCCATCTCGCCTTCATTCTTGCTGGATGGGTTCGGAGCCGATCCTCGGCTCCGACTCGGCCACTCTAAAAGCTCGAGAGTTGGTTCCACCGGCTCGAGGCTCCCTTTATATCCCACAATGCTAGGCGGTAATAACTCAGATCTCGTTTGCTGCTACAGCGATCGAGGTGTGTTGTTTCTACCGGCTTCAGGTCAGTTCATATAGATTAGTCTATAGTTAATTTAAGCCCCTTTAATTTAGTTTTTACTCATTATTCCCTTAGTTGAGTGGATTTTGACCCTTTCCTACCTGTTTATCCACCCTTTTTCCCTCAAGAACTTATAAGTTCTTTCCTTAGGCCTTTGGGCCCTTCCATCCCCTTTATAGTAGAGTGTATGTGTTTGTAGGGATTTAAAAAAAAAAAAAAAAAAATAACTAAACTTATTAGTTTAATTTTAGTTAACCTTAGTGGATAGTGTAATCGGTGTGTTTGTGTAGTGGTTACACATTTTTTCTTGAAAATGTCTAAGGATTCAAAGGTCTCAGGCTTCAAGAAGTGTGACTCGTGCTGTCAGAAAATGTCTCTGACAGACGGTCACACTTCTTGTGTGTACTGCCTGGGACCTTTACACCTGCAGGACTCTTGTGCTGTATGCCATGGCTTCAGCCCTAGAGTCCTGCAGGAAAGAAAAAATAAACTTATATTACGAGGCTTATTGAAGCCTGAGGGTCCCCCGACTCTTTCTTCGGGCAAACCCTCCAAGCCTTCTAGGTCGTCGGCTCCAGCTTCTGAGTCGACACCTAAGGCTTCGAAGTCTGCTACAACATCGGCTCCGGCTGGAGCCAATGAGACTCGAACTCTTATTTCTTCGGTTCCCTTGGCTCCGGCCGGAGCCGAGGTGTTAGAAATCACTGAGTTGGCTCCGATAAAATTATCGGAACCGACAACTAGGAAAAGGTCTAGGTCACCATCTCTTGGCTCCGTTCATTCGGCTCCAGCATCTCCCTTGCTGTCTGAACGGAGCCATAGATCTCACTCCTCTAGGTCGTCGAGACTTTCGGACCATGACCTTCAGAGGGTAGTGAGTCGACTTCTTAAGTCCAAGGCACTGGCCCAAATGCTTCAGAGCCCGACTCAGCAGTCGATGCTTAATCCTATTTCTCAAAATGTTCCTCCTCCGACTCCTTTGAGTTTGGAGCCGGGGCGTTTCGGACCCGAGACTGTGGCAGCGTTGGAGCCGATACAATTGTCTTCGGCGCCGTCGTCTGCTCCGTTTTCTTCATTGGTGGAATCTCGGCGCCGGACTTCCCTCGTCGGCTCCGAGGGGGTGAGTGGCATCGGACCCTTGTCCTACCCTGCTCTCCCTCTCAGTGCTTCGGCGCTGGTGAGTTCGGCTCCGACATCGGCTTCGGAGCCATCACTGTCGGTGCCGAGGGAGGTTTTCAGCTTTTTGGAGCGGAGACCTCTGGCTCTGCCTGACAGGGGTGCTTTCGAGGTCATGCGGAGTGTGTTGGAACCTGGTTCAACTCCACAGTCGGCTCCGTCCGCCCCTCCCTCCTCGGTGCCTCAGGTCATTTCTACTCACTCCCTCATCCCAGACCGCAGAGAGCCAGCTCCTCAAGAATCCCCTGTGGGGATCTCATCCTCTTCCGAGGCCTCTCCTGAATTGGCAGGAGAGCCCCCTAGGAAGAGAAAGTGCAAGATCAAGCACATAGTCTCACCTGAGTCTGTCACCTCTGACAAGGATTTAGAGGATTCTGAAGGTTCCCCCCGTTCCCCCTCTGAAGATGTCTCCTTTGCAGACATCCTGGAGATCTTAAAACAGAGGGGGAATTGGCCGGCCCTTAACCCTTCGGAGGATGAATCTGTATCTTGAGGCGTTCGGCTCTCGCCCTTCCACCTCCTGGGTGCCCCCCCCTTTGACCCCCTTATGCAGGTGGTAGTAAAAAAGGCTTGGACGGCTTCTGACTCTGTGGACCCCACCCCCAGGAGACCTTCAAAGTTTATTACAGCACCAGCAGACAAACAATTTTTGACTAAAGGAGTTTCTGTGGATGCTATGGTGGTAGCTGCTGCCACCAAGAAGGAACTAGCTGATCCTTCAGTGCCTGTCCATCCCCCTAACAAGGAATCTAGGTCTATGGACAGGTACGGGAAGCGGATGTTTTCGTCAGCGACCTTTTCAATGCGTTCGCTGAACTACCTCTGTCATTTCACTCGTCTTCAAAGAGACTTGATCAAGGAAGCGAGTGAGATGTTAAAGGATCCAACAGCTGCGGGTTTTCAGGATAAGATGAACGCTCAGCTGGCAACCCTCAATTCGATAGCTAACTCCTCCATGCGCCTTCTCTCATATGCGGCTGATGGAGCGAGCAGAGCCGCAGGTACAGGTGTGGCCTTACGCTGGCATGCCTGGATGCGGCTATGCAATTTTGCGGACCCCTTTAAGACGTCTTTCACTAATTCCTCGTTTGATGGATCGTCCCTTTTTGGTCCTCAAGTGAAAGAAACCCTGACAAGGTGTGAGACGGATGGCAAAACTCTTTCTGCCGTCGGAGTCCGTTTTTCTACTCCTTCTAGGCCTTACCCCAAGGGCCAGAAAAGTGGAAAGATGTGGTGCCGCAAGCAATCTCAAGGGCTTTGCCTGGCGCAGAGTCGGTTCCCCTCTAGAGGCAGAGGGGAACAATAATGGTAGCGCCGCCCTAGAGGCAGGGGGTCCAGAACCAGGGCAATCGAGAAACTTTTTCCGATAAGCCCTTTCAGCATCCCTGAGGTGTTGCCCGACTGTCCACCTTCGGAGGCAGTCGGGGGAAGATTATCACTGTACCCAGAAGCCTGGCGATCTCTAACTCAAGACAAGTGGGTACAGTCCATCATTTCGAAGGCTATTCCATTCCGTTCTTCGCATTCCAAATCAATCAAAAAAGTCCCTTCCAGATGTTCCACCCGCTCAAAGGGATCAAGCAGCGTTAGAAATATCAAAGTTGCTTGCAAAAAGAGCCATTCAGCCAGTTCCAGCAGACCAGCAAGGATCCGGAATCTACTCCAAATTCTTTTTGGTTCCAAAGAAAACAGGGGACTGGAGGCCCATTTTGGATCTCAGCATCTTGAACAAGTCTGTCAAGAAAACAAGATTTCGGATGGTCACGTTGCAATCCATCCTACCCCTATTGGGAAAGGAAAACTGGATGTGCTCTATAGACCTCCAGGATGCGTACTATCATATAAAAATGAACAGACGCTCCAGGAGATTCCTCCGCTTCAGGCTGGGAACCAGTCACTTTCAATTCAGAGCCCTGCCCTTTGGACTCACCACAGCCCCCCGGGTGTTTACCAAATGAATGGCAGTGGTTGCCTCTCACCTGAGACGTCAAGGATTCCAGGTGTTTCCATACTTAGACGACTGGCTCCTTACAGCTCCCACTAAGCATCTTCTACTACTTGCCAGAGACTACACTTTTCGCATATTTCGAAAGCTAGGTATCTCAATAAATTGCGAAAAGTCTGTTTTGTCGCCTTGTCGTGTTATTACCTTCATAGGCACAAATCTAGACACAGTCAGCATGTCTGCGAGACTCACAGACCAAAGGATAGCAGATATACACAAACTAGTCTCTCTTCTTTTCCACAGCAACAGAATCAAAGTCAGATTAGTCCTAAAAGTACTGGGGATTATGGCGGCTGCTATCCCTCTACTTCTATTAGCCAGATTTCACATGAGAATCCTACAATGGATGCTCTTCTCACAATGGTCATACCAACAACTTCCGATGTCCCACACCATTGTGATAACGCAAGCATGCAGGTATCATCTTCTTTGGTGGATTTCTTCCCCCCAGCTCTTCTTAGGAAGACCCTTTGTCCCTCCCCCTCCGGTTGCTACTCTGACAACGGATGCCTCCCTGATCGGGTGGGGGGGGCATTATCAGGGCAGGACAGTCCAGGGCATATGGCAACCTTACGAACGCCACTTGCATATAAATGTTCTAGAGATGAGAGCAGTGCTTTTAGCGTTGCAAGCCCTTCAGGACTCTCTTCCGATGGGAACGATAGCAATTCAGACGGACAACATGTCTGTAGTGTGGTATATCAACAAACAAGGCGGAACCAGATCCTACCCCCTATGTTGAGAGGCACTCAGACTGTGGCAATGGGCGATTTCTTCTCAGTGGTTTCTGATAGCAATGCACATCCCCGGGAAGTCCAATCTCATTGCGGACAAATTGAGCAGAGCTATTCTCATGCCTCACGAGTGGTCTCTGAAAAATTCAGTCTTGGAAAAAGTTTTTCTAAAGTGGGGCCAGCCTTGCTGCGACCTTTTTGCTACTCCCCAAAACAGCAAGTGCAAAGATTTTTTCACCCTCTTTCCTCTACCAGGCCATCCCAGCAGAGACGCTCTAGTCCAAGTTTGGCCCCGGGGACTTCTGTATGCATTTCCTCCCTTCCCACTAATTTCTCAAGTGATACAGAAAGCCATCGCTCAGAAAGCTTCCTCGATCCTCATTGCCCCTTACTGGCCTCGACAGGTTTGGTTCCCCTTTCTGCACCCTGGCATCTGGACCTAGTTCCAGATCTTTTGATCCATCAGTCGGGTCAGTTACATCGCTCCCTCCCCTCTCTGAACCTCACTGCTTGGTTCCTCCAATTCCAACCCTAGCCAAGCTTCCTCTAATATCTCACTCAGTTCGAGATATTTTAATAGCTTCCCATAAATCCTCCACTCGGAAGATTTATCTTAGTAAGTGGAAACGTTTCTCCTATTGGGCACAAGGAAGGGACATAGATCCTTTCACTGCTCCCATTCAAATGGTCCTTGACTTCTTAGCCGAACTATTCCACGCAGGTTCGTCTCCTTCTACTCTTAAGGTTCAATTGGCAGCTATTTCTAACTTTCATGTTGGAATCTCAGATTCTGCCATCATGTCTCACAAGCTTTGTAAAGCTTTTTTGAAGGGAGTTTTTCTTCTCAAGCCTCCTATCAGAAATCCTCCTCCTTCTTGGGACCTTAACTTAGTTCTCACATCTTTGATTCTTCCCCCTTTTGAACCTGCAGCTTCGTGTTCAATGAAATTGCTATCCTGGAAGACACTCTTTTTGGTAGCCATTACTTCGGCTAGAAGAGTCTCAGAGCTTCATGCACTCTGCAGTCGATCCCCTTATCTTTTGTTTCATAAGGATAGGGTATCCTTATGGACCAACCCATCCTTCTTACCCAAAGTAACCTCTCAGGCAAACCTAAATCAAAACATTGACCTTCCTGTGTTTTTTCCTAACTATTCTAACAGGTCTGAACAAAAATTACATTGGCTAGATGTTCATCGACAATTAAGGTATTATTTGGATAGGACCAAACAGACCAGAAAGGCTGACCAACTGTTTGTTTCTTATGCAGAAGGCAGAAAGGGCCTTCCAGTTTCGAAAGTATCACTCTCCAGATGGCTTACATCCTTGATTTCTTTTGTGTATGAGATTAGGCATCAAAAGTTACCAAACAAACCTAAGGCTCATTCAACTAGAGCTTTGGCTACTTCTATAGCTTTCCAAGACAGGCTGCCTATTGATACGATTTGTGCGGCAGCTACATGGGCTACTCCTCATACTTTCATTTCTCATTATAAGTTGGACTTAGCTTCTAGACACAGAGCTAATTTTGGTTCCACTGTACTCAAGAGTCTGTTCCGATAGGCCACCCGGGACAAGGTGCTAGGGACGCGGTCCCATCCAGCAAGAATGAAGGCGAGATGGACAACTTAACATATAGAAGTTATGTTCTTACCATAACGTTCCATGTTAGTTGTCTTCTTCTCGCCTTCTTTCTTGCATCCCACCCTCTTCCCCCTAGCCTGGACAGACCTAGAGGAGTTTGATTGTGACCTTTTTTTCCTACCACCTCTATTTGCATATGTATATACTGTGTTATGTATATATTCCCTCATCAGGTTGTAGGTCACCTTCCTTCTGTCATCTTATAGAGGTGGGTTTCTCCTTTCCAGTGTTTCTGGATTTTTTCCCGGCTGGGCCTAGCTTACAAACGAGATCTGAGGTATTACCGCCTAGCATTGTGGGATATAAGGGGAGCCTCGAGCCGGTGGAACCAACTCTCGAGCTTTTAGAGTGGCCGAGTCGGAGCCGAGGATCGGCTCTGAACCCATCCAGCAAGAAAGAAGGCGAGAAGAAGACAACTAACATGGAACATTATGGTAAGAACATAACTTCTATATATCATCCCTCTATATAAAGGGGGAACCTCCCTGGAACTTAGTAACTACCGCCCTATAGCCAGACTACCCCCTTTATCTAAAATGTTAGAAAGGGTAATACACAAGCAACTAATGAAATATCTCCTAGAAAATAATCTAAAAGCAACACAACAACATGGCTTTAGACCCTTCCACAGCACCTCCACCACACTAACAGAATTCACCAACATTGTCAGTACTCACAGAAACAATGGACTCCTTATATCTGCCACCTTCCTTGACTTGTCCAAAGCATTCAATATAGTTAACCGCAATAAACTCCTTCTTTCACTAGCAACTCTAAACCTTACCACCCCTGCCATCTCCTGGTTCAAAAACTACCTAGAGTGAAGGAAACAAGCTGTTATGTGGAAAAAGCAACTCTCGCCCTCCCTACCGGTCTCCCTAGGAGTACCCCAAGGCTCCATCCTGGGGCCACTTCTTTTTACCCTCTTCACCAATCAACTCCCAAACAGTATTCCTAAAGCCTCAATAGTGCAATATGCAGATGATACCACAATATGTGCAGCCAAATCAATGGACATCCTTCACTCCCTAACTCAAGAATGCTTTTCTCTAGCAGAAACTTGGATTACAAACCAAAGGCTCATTCTGAACCCAAGTAAAACAAAGCTAGTACTCTTTAGCTCCCACAGATTCTTTCTTCATCTCCTCCTTTAACAAGACTGCAATCACCCCCACAAATCATACCAAACTGTTAGGGGTTGAAATAGATAATCATCTTAGATTTTACCTACATATTTCTATAACCATAAAAAAAGTACATACAAAACTTGGCCTACTGTATCGCAATAAAAAATTCCTCACTGACCACTCCAAAACTACAATAGCGAGGACTCACCTACTATCCACCCTACTTTATGCCTCCTCAGTGCTTACAAATCTCCACAAATCTGACCTAAACAAACCTGATAGTTGTTATAATAAGATAGCCAAATTCGCTACAACCTACCCCATCAGAACACATCACTGCGAATGCCTAAAAAAACTCACTTGGCTAGAACTACCACTACTACTTCAACTCAATCAACTATCACTAGCCCACAAAGTAATACATAACTCTGAAAACACCCCAGCCCTACAAAATCTTTTGCAACCCTATACAACCGCCAGCCCCATGAGATCTAGCACACAAAACCTCCTCAAAGTAACCAAATATAACAATGAAGCTGGTAAGTCTGTCTACAGCCACTGTATAGCAAAAACCTGGAACTCCCTTCCTGCCCACGTAACTGACAAATCCCCATCACAGTTCAAGAAACTTGTTAAAACTCACTTTTTGAATAATCAACTGTGCTCCTGTATCCCCCCTGGCTAATGTCTCATTAGAACACTTCACCTAACTTAAGTAACTCTGCTAAGCCAACCAATCATAGTACTATACCCACTTAGGACTGTTAATCTACTGCTCATCCCATCTCTCCAGGAGTTAGGGAAAATTTCCCCAGCAATGTTGAGCTCTCCATAAGCAACTAAAACCAGGAGAAGACATATTGTAAATCAATGTGGTATCCTTCTCAACTAAAACCAGGCAAAGACATATAGTGAATCAATTTGTTATCCTTCTCAACTATAGCGAGCATCATCTGCTCTCTCAAAGCCCTATTCTACGACTCTCTGCTTTTACTCTGATAGTAAATCTATCACAGGAATCCTAAACTTAGGAGTATCTTCTAAAATGTATTATATTGACGAGAACGAATGTATCCCATCTGTTAGCTAATATGTATGTCAAAGTCTCTTCTATGGAAATTGTATGTCAAAAGTCTGTCCTTAAAACTATGTTTTGTAAAAAAATTGTTCTCTTGGAGCTTTTCTCCCCAGGCCTCCACTGAAAATGGGCTTGTAATCCAGTTGGACTCTCCCAGTCAACAAATGTAAAATAAAATAAACATACCAGTCAAATTTAAGGCTTTTTTTCACCTCTCTGCAAAACACTGCTGTAATGGCTTTGGCACACAAATGAAAATGATTGATGGGTGTTGGTTTAAGACTCCCATCCATATCTCTCAACAGTACAGATTTTTGCAGAAAGTCCAGATTTTTTGTCTGTTTTTCATAAAATTGCAGTTTTCTGTCAAATCACTGGCAAATCATTGAACACTGAAGTCAGAAAATTGACAGGCATTTGATTTTCAGACTTTATATCCTTAAGAAAATTCACTCTAATGCAAAACCTGTTTATCAACTTTCTAAGTTTGTAAGTGCAATATTTATAAATTGTCCCAATTTATGGGCCTTTGTCCCCTATTATTTATGGCCTTGTCCAGATTTCTTGTTCTATGATGTTGAGAGATATGCGGCCATCCCTTCCTACTGGAGCCAGTCCATTACACTTGCACAAGTGTCCCCCTCAGCAGGGCAGCACGCAGGTATCAGTGCAGATTTGCTTTATAGCTCTTTTATACCACACACACACACACACACACACACACACACACACACACACACACACACACACACAATCACAATTATACATGGTTAATGTGGACAAATCTGTTTGTTCAAAGTCACCAAACATTTCTCCAAACCCAGTTTTATGACACCTGCTACCAATCCACTTGACAGTCTGCAGCTGTAAATCTTGTTGTCCATGTTATTTCTTCTTTTCCTTGGTTTTGTTTCTCTTACTTGTAATGTTACGTTTACTCATTTTTTCTCCTGCTTCCCATATCTACCCTAATTATTACTTCTAACAAATACTTTTTCTCACTCTTTCTTCTCTTCCCCCCTCCTCTTTATCCACTTTGAACTTTTCCACTCTGACATTTGCTTTGAGTAAATAATGAACTGTCACCCTTATTGTCATCGCATTTTAATGCTACATAATGTTGTATTTAGTCTAATAATAGGTTCATAGGTAAGTACTAGGCTATCAGCCCAAGGGCCTAAGTAAGCCTAGCCAACAAGGTTCCCTGGCTTATGCCACCCAAGAAAGTTATTTTCCTGTGCCACTGTCGAACAGAGCCACAGAAGTGATTCCCGAGGCATATTTCCTATTTCCCATCCACTCAAAGATTTTTCTTGAAGACTGCTAATGACGAAATTTACTTGACATAGATGGGTAGCTTGTTCCAGAGTATGGGAAGTCTCTGGGACAGGAATCTATCCTTCCAGCATGTCCTGTTTATTGTGGTGACAAGGTTTAGGTCCCTAGAGCATGCATCTCGGAGCCACTGAGATTTCTTTAGGTGTAGCATGTCCAACAGCTCTGGGTTTGACATAGTTTTATATGTTAGGAAGAAATCACCTCGGAGTAGGTGATATGCTACCGAGTAAAGCTGGAGTTTTTTGAGATGGTCAGTGTAGGGCATCTGTTTGAAGCCAGTAATCCTCTTTGCGAGGTACTTCTGTGGCCTTTCCAGCTGCTGCAGATGTCTTGTGAGGTACATTCCAAAAGGGACTTTGTACTCCATAATGGGTCTAATGAATGTCGAGTAGAGGGGGACAATGACCTCTTTTTTTCCTGGATGAGAACCCTTTTGTGATGAGGTTTGCCACGTAGAAGGACTTCCTGATTACTGTGGCGATCTGATTATCAAAGGAGACTACTGTCCACCTGGGTCCCAAGGTCTCTTATCACGCATTCGGTGTTAAGTAGACTGCTGCCTATGTGGTAGTTCATGGGTACAGAGTTTTTACCAAAGGGGATGACAATGCACTTTTTGGCATTGAGAAACAATTAAACAAGATATTATACAACAAATATAGAATTGCTTGAACATAAATTCAGAAAAGTTTCCATAGACAAACAGGGTCATAAACTAGAAATCATAACTATATTGATATGATTTATTTTGCATTTATCTTGTTTTAATGATGGTATATGTGTATTATTGTATGTGTCATATGTGCACAAATATTTGTATTAATCTGTGTATTTACAGTATATTGACAAAGTACTAGGTCACATCAGAGCCTTGGGAGGTCATTGTTAAGAAATTGAGAACTGTTGTAAAGCTTGGCATTGAATACCATAAGTTCAGGTTGTGCTATAAGAGAATAACTATGTAAAGATAACCATGTCAGCAGCTAGAATGCATTATAAACTGAATGTTTTACTGTGCACATTAAGAAATGGATAGATTGGCCCAAACTCTGGACTGATGTGTGTGCTTTGCTTTTTTTTTTTTGTTTTGTTTTTTTTTTATTCCTGGGGAAATGCTATTCAGAAGTGAAGAGACACATAAGGGAACAGTTTTAGTGGCACACCAGGCTGTGATTTTTTTAATGTCTATTGTCATGCAAAACTGATCAAATAGTTGAATCTACCCAAGCTGGAAATGTGAGACTGTAGCCCACTGAAGGAGGGGAGATGGGAGGAGTAACTTGGCCAGGAATTGAAACTTGCAAAACTGCTACTTGTAAAAAGTCTTTTTTATCTCAGTAATTTGTTGACAGTTTTGCAGGTTTCTTTCAGAGAATGTGCATGTAGTACATCAATAGGAACAACATTTGTGAAACTCAGCACATGCCAGTCAATGACACATGAGCTGCAGACTCTCAAACTTGGCATTTTTTTTTCAGGTGGTCCATTCTAAGTGAATGGAAGTCTAGTCTGACAACAAATGGTAGGGCTATTTGTTCTCACACTGTGCATTGAGACAGATTTAGCCTTCCAAAGGAATCACGTCTGCCCCCATGAGGGCAGACAAGAGTAAAAAAAAAAAAAATAAAATTAGGAATGAGTACTTATTTTGCTGCAGGCAGCTTTAGGAGGTGCAGTAAATCATGGCAAGATAAAACATATATGTTTTTTCATTGTTTGCCCGTAGTGGTCCTTTAAGCTTGTTTTCCCCTCCCCCTAAAAGAGTCTTTGTTTTTTTACAGCCAGTATTGTCAAGAGGGAATGAGATATTATTTTCTTGCCGTATCTCTATTTTAGACCCTTCTGCAGTACTGTTTATACAGTCAGTGTAAAACTGAAAAAAATGCCCTTTTTCTTGCAGTATGCAACATTTATGAAGATGCATTTGCTGTACGTTTTAAGAGTTGGACATGTACTTGTCCTCTGGCTGTCTTTTAGACTAAGACACTCTGAGAATCTTTCCTTTGACCAATGCAACATTTTTGTGTAAAGATATGTTTACTTTACATTGTGAAAGCTGGATATATATCTGTCTTCTATCTGTCCTCTCAAATGAAAGGTTTTTAACATGACGTTTGTCCCTCTGGACAGAAAATATTACCTTGAATTTGTAGTGTCATTTATCACTTACAGCCTTATATTAGAAATATTATTTTTGTATGCCTTTTTTCTCTTCAGGGTCTCTGCTATCCCTGGTATTATACAATTACAAAAAAAAACTGTATTGGTTTGACTAACATACATTTAAATTTACACATTTTTACATAATTATTTATATTTACTGTTGCCTGGCTTTTACTCTTCTGTATTGTAAACAAGTACACTTTAAGCATATTTATTTTTATTTTCTGAAAAGAAAATACATGCATGTCACTTTTTTAATATTCACAAGAACTTCAGAATAAAAACCCATCACCACACCACCATTTCTAAAGATAGTGCCATTAAAACTACATGATCCTTGGAACCAATCATTTCTTGTCTTTCAGTTCCTGAATTACCTAAAGTAACAGTGTTAAAAATGTTTCATCATATCAAATAGTATTTCATTAAAAACAAGTGTCAATACAAAACACTCTTACTTTGTAAAAAAATACAAGCCTCTAAAATCTTTGTGCTTGTAAGAAGCATTTTATATTTATAGATTCATTTAGTCCTGGTAATTTTTTATCTGCGTAGAGTTTAACCTGCCAATATGTCTCACGACATTCCAATAACACATTACTGTTCCCCAAAAAGTATTTAGACTTACTGTGTCTAAAACAAAAAATAAACATTTCTTGAAGATTAAGCAGCTTAATGAATGTTGCGCTAAGGATTTGATTCTGTCTTTCTTTCTAATTGCAAGTGTGTGTTCATAAATCCTTTTTGACAGTTTTTGTATTGTTTTTCCCACATAATAATTTGGGCATGAATTTTATACTGCTAAATAAACTACAGCCTGTGAATTACAGCCAAATCTCCCTTGACCCCATAAAGTCAAATTTAATGCTTTAACATCCACACTGGAAGAATTACTAATGAATCCCCATTGTTTGCACTTCCCACTCTTATAAGTGCCTGGCATACCTCTAGAGACCATTAAATTTGATGTAGAATTTTCCAAAATAGATCTTACATTATTCACACATTTGTAAGTAAATAATGGACCCTCACTGAGGACTTTAAAAAGATCTGCATTTCCAATAATTATTTCCTTTAATATATTTTTTATTAATGACATATCAATTACAATGGCGAGGGCAAATGCTCTGCTGAACAGTGTCTTACAAGATCTGGCCACCACCAACATATTATTACTAGACTTGAATGTCTCAAAACAATTTTATTCTTATTTAAGATAGGTTTATCTCTGTCTAACTTTAGTATACTGACTTCACTCATAATTTTAGCTAACCAGTAGTCATCATAGGCTATTTATAAAAACAAATGTTTCAAATATTCCATTTCATTATTGAAAACTGTCTCATCACTAGTCACCCTACTGTGTCTAATAAACTGACCCTTCACCACTCCTGTTTTCATATGGAAAGGATGCTGATTCTGACTGTGAACGTACCGCTTGATAAAAGTATCTTTCCTATATATTTTAGTTGTAAATCTTTCATCCTCCTCTTCAAGGGAAACAGTAATGTCTAAAAAGTTAGTTGCTTTTCCAGCTCCACACAAGGCGATGTTTAGAAAGGATGTACTTAAATTAAAATGAAAACGCTCATCAAGTTCACTTTCAGTCCCTTTCCACAGGAAGATCATCAATAAATCTCCTGTAGAACACTACTTTATCAAACAGGATGTGGAATTTTAAGTGTACTTTCTCCTATCAGGCCATTACGAGATTGGCAAATACAGTGGCTATTCTTGGCCCCATAGCAACTTCTGATTTTTTTTTATAGTATCTACCATGAAGCACGAAAAAATTATTCTCTAAGACAATTTCTAGTAAAACACAAATGGTATTAATAACAGTGTTATTAAAGTCAGTAGATTTGGATAGGTAACTCCTCACAATGTTTATTCCAGTATCTTGCTGGATACATGTATATAAGGAGAATACATCCAAAGAGATAAATATGCACCCATCACTCTTCTGTTTAATTTCACTTAATAATTCCAACAGGTGCTATGAGTCACTTAAGTAAAATTCTGATCTCTGTACCACTGTGTTTAATAAATGATATAAAATACCAAAATTGGCTCAGTTTTTTAATGGTCAGCAGCAACCACTGGTCTAAAAGGTGGGTTAGACCTGTTTTTATGTACTTTAGGTATGCCAAATGTTGTTGTGTCTTTCGGCTTTTCCCGGTTAGGGGTCGCCACAGCGGAACTCCAGTCCGCTAATGATTGGCAGTAGACTTTTACTTGCCGAGTTGCCAGCCCTGATGCACAACCTTCAACGAAGGTACGCCCATTCACACATGTCTCCACACAGAAGACGCTCTAGCTGAGAATCGAACAGGACAACGTCTTACTGTAAGGCTACAACGCTTTAGGTATGCTGAATATCCTGACCATTTTAGGTTGGTCTACCTTTAAAAAGTTGTAAGTCTCATAATCAATGTACTCTTGGCATAACAGATCAAATAAAATAGTGTCAATTTCTAAAAAAACTTTTCTTGATTTTTTCAAACGAGATATCTTTGTAAGAAATTGGATTTGTAAGAAGATTTATTAAAGCCGAGTTATAATCAGGAATATTCATCAGTACAACCATTCCCCCCTTATTAACCTTCATCACTTGTATGTTTTTATTGTTAGTTTTTTTTAAGGCAATTTTTTCATCCTGTGATAAGATATAATATTTAGGTCTATTCCCTAACTTCTTTCTCAAGTCTTCCTCACAGACATCACGGAAAGCTTGTAATTTGCTATGGATGGATGGGTTATAAGTGAGGAATATCATGCAAGAGGTATTGTAAATGTCCTTTTGCATGATATTCCTCAATTCAGTCAAAGAAACAACAAATTTGCCATTAGAAGCACTTGAAACCCATCCCTACAAAGTCGGGGGATATACCTAAATATTCCAACTTATTACAAGATGGAATGAATCTGTAAATATAAAATGCTTTTTACAAGCACAAAGATTTTAGAGGTTTATACATTTTACAATATAAGAGTGTTTTGTACTGAAACATGTTTTTAATGAGATACTCTTTGAAACAATGTAACATTTTTTTAACGGTGTTGCATTAAATAACTCAGGAACTGAAAGACAAGAAATGATTGGGTCCACAGATCATGCGGTTGTAATGGCACTGTATTTAAAAATGGTGTTGTGGTGATGGGTTTTCATTCTGAAAAAGTTCTTGTGAATATTAAAAAGAATGAAAGCAGTTAACATGAAAACCTGCATCCAAGCTTTCATTTGTGCTGTCCAGTAGAACATTTTTTTTGGTTTATTGTTGCAATGTTCTATAACCGTGGTTTGCTGTTAGATTTGATTAATGAACTGTCATCTCTGTTTCAGGGACCACTACTGCTAAGACTCAGGCTACTGTGGCCTCACAGTTGGAGATGGTACAGTTCATTTTTAATTTGTCCGTGAGCCTTATCTCTCACGCATCTAAGGGTAGGGCAGCAGTTTCAGGTATCTCTATAAGGAGGCATGTCTGGATCCACTTGTGTGATTTTGTGGAGCCCTTCAAGTCTTCTTTCATCAATGCCCTCTTTGATGTAGCTTCTTTATTCGACCCCAAAGTGAAGGACACACTGTCTGGGTATGAAAAAGATGGAAAGACATTCTCTGCTGTGGCAGTATGTTTTTGACCCCTCAAAGGACGTTTTCTAGGAACTAGCGAGAAGGACAAAAAAATGTGGTTCAAGAAATACCAGGGTCCTTGCCAAGATCTACATGGAGATAGCTCCCCCAGAGGCAGAGGTGTGAATTCAAATGGGAGGCGCCGCCCATGCAGCAGAGGTGGCCTGCAAAACCAAGAGTCTAGGGATTCCTTTTCTGATGGACCTTACCAGCATTTCTGAAAGGAGGCCCAATTGTCGCCCTCTGGAAGAAATTGGGGGTCATTTATTCCTGCAACAGAAAGTCTGAGTGGATATCACAAAAGACATCTGGGTGCAGAGGATCTTTTCCAGAGGTCATATGATTCCCTTTTCCGTTCCTCTTCCATCCTCAAGAAAATTTCCCGATGTTCTACACAATCAGAGGAAAGCAGCAGCACTAGAAATACAAAAGCTACTATAAAAAAAAGAGTCACCCAAGAGGTCCCACCACACCAGAGAGAATCTGGAACTTACTCAAGGTTCTTTTTAGTTGCAAAAAAAAAAACAGAGAACTGGAGACAAATGTTGGATCTCAGCAACTTGAACAAAAGAATTTGACGCACAAAGTTTCATATGGTCTTGGTTCAGTCCATTTTGCCCTTTTTGTGTAAGGATGACTGGATGTGCTCACTAACCCTTGTGACACTGCCAGCCAGCTATCAGGAATTTTGTAAATAATCGTATCCCATTTGTGAATGTTAATGTGATTCATATGCTTGTTTTACAAATGTAAAAGAGCTATATGTTATGTGTATGTTAAACTACTGGTGCAGAAGTGTGTGTAAAGGACTGAGCTAAAATGTAACCACTCTGTACCCTACTGGAAAAGAACAGAACTGTATATAAAGTATATACCTGTGCAAATGCATGTTTTAATAGTAGAAGCTAGAACATACAGAGTTAACTTGCAAAACTTCAAGAAAATAAGTTGAAATTGTTTTATGATTGTGTTATCTCTTAGTTTCAGTGAAGCAGACACAATGTCTAGAGCTAGAGGTTTTTCTATTGTCTTGAAACAGAAATAATTACTAGGTTCCCAATGTAAAAGCATTTTATTGTTTTACAACTTCCAAGTTCTGCAAACTTCTGAGAGATATGTAATTCTCACACAGAGGTGTTAAAATTATGTTAGTTTCTGTTCGCCTGGGAACTGAAGGTATTTGACAAAGAGTGATGTAATCCAGGCTAACCCAGCAGTAATATGTGATATTAATTTAAGAACTCTCTCAGAGAGAGAGACTGTGCATTTTGTATCTCGTCTTGGACCTAGAAACATCCATACAGCACTTCTGCATCTGCCTTTCTCTGTAGGTAAGTCTGGGGTACAGTATTTTCTTTTAGCTATAGTTAGGAATATAGTAAAGATTAGTTTAGATGTTTTCTGTATTTATTTGAGACTGTCCTGAAATGTTGTTTTAAAATATTTCCCATGATTCTGAACTCTGCAGTTACCGTGTTGTTTGAGTATTGTCTTGTTCTTTTATTATTTAGTATTAAATATATTTAAACCTTTTAATTGTGGCTGATTTATTTAGAGATATTTAAGCTCTGAGAGTACTTGCATATGTATTTGGTGACACTGTACAGGCCACTCCAATAGCCTTGCAAGTCTTGATCACACTTACCATTTGGATAATAGTAACATTACACAGTAGGATTGGTCACCCTTTGTAAGGGCCTTTATAGTAGCTGATAAGTAGGAGTTGGTGGCAGTGATAACTATCTTATAGTCTGGGCAGAAGGGGGCATAGCTAGTAAACCTGTGCCAGCCTTCCCCAGGTGTGTGTGTGTTTGTATATAAATAAAATCCTAAAGTGTGTGTGTGCCAGCTACTTGGGCAGGGACACGAAGCACTGGTTGGACAGAGAGGGTGCTGGAGGTCTTGACTTCACCCCTCAAATGAGAGCTTAACCTTATAGCTGTGCCAGTGGGGAGTCTTAGTGGGAGTTTGGAGAAAGAGGGAGAAACCAGCCCCTGACTGACTGTGATCTCTGTGTGCTCTTAAGGGAAATTGTATGTGTACTTGTCATCCTCCCATTGTGTACATCCCTCACTGTTGCCAGTGGTTAGGATTGAGGCTCCTTGATTACTGGGCCAGTGCCGGGGCATCACACATTAATTGTTTGGCAGTGGTGAGATATCCACATCACATATTAATTAGCTTGTAGTGGTGTGGATATTGAATTCCTGTAGCCTGTGTACAGTGGTCACTGAAGGTGTTTGTACTCTGTCAGCCACACAGTGAACATTCAGAGTTTGTATCACAATTGTTTATTTTTTTTTTGTTAGCTTAGTTAGTCAGGGAAAGCAGGCAAGCATGTCAGCAGAGGAGAATGGCAAGCTGACAAGGAGCCAGTTGACTGAGATGTGCCAGGTTAAAGGACTTGTGCATACCAACCTGACTAAAGCAGACAGGATTGCAGCTTTAGTCACAGCTGCTTCAGAGAATAGCAACCAGGGGAACAATCAGATTGGTCATGGAGATGTACCACTCTCAGAAAATGGACAGCTTGACCTTTCCACAGAGGACTTAAAAATCCATCTTGTGTTAAAGAGACTTAAATTGGAGGCCAAGCATTTGGAAATAAAAGCAGTAGAGCGACTGAGACATCTGGAGGCTGAGGAAAATGAGAAACTGTGATGTCTGCAGGCTGACAAGAATGAGAAGCAGAGGCAACATGAAAAGGAGATGCTGACTCTTTGCCAGTGTCATGGAGGTAATGGGGAAGGGAGTAACCGAACCCAAGAAACAACAAAGGTCAGTAAATTTCTTCCACAATTTACAGAGGGGGATCATTTTGATAGTTTCATTCATATGTTTGAGAGGGTATGTAAACAGTATAATGTTGGCCAAGGGCTCTGGGTATGGTTCCTGACCTCCTTACTCCATGGTAAAGCTGTAACTGCAATGTCTAAACTGTCTAATACAGATTGTTTAAATTATAATACAGTCAAAATGTGTTTGTTAGAATGCTTTCAGTTAACATCTGAAGCTTACAGGAAAAAGTTTTGTGAGCATAGATGCAAGGCAGATGAAAGTGTGTCTGAATATGTTGCTGAACTAAGCACTTATTTTCATAGGTGGGTGAGTGGATGTCAGGTCACCACTTTTGAAGGGCTGGCAGACCTTTTGGTGAGGGAAAAAGCCCTTAGCACTTTGCTGAGGACATGAAAATCTGGTTAGCTGATAGACAATGCAATACTGCAAATGAGTTGGGGAAGAAGGGAGACCTTTACCTAGCAAACAGGGCATCACTGCACAGAAAAGGGACACTCAGTGCAGCTCATTGGTCAAAGGGAACCCATGGTGGATAGTCCAGACTGCCCCAACAGAGTCTGCCAGTAGCAGGGGATGCCACTAGTCCAGGTACATGTCCAGAACCAAGGGTTAAATGTTTTAAATGCAACCAGTGGGGCCATGTAGCATACAGATGTCCAGAGAGGCAAGGTGGGGAACAAAATGTGGGAGTTCCAGTACGTTGGAATGGCAAAATGCCAGCAGTAAGTTTTCTCGAGACAACAAGGGTACCAAACTACCACAAGAGTTTATATCCCAACTTAGTGAATGCGAAAGAGGCTAAGAGAGACACAGCCTCTGACATAACCATTGTGAAGTCTGCAATGGTTACAGAAGAGCACTACTAGCTTGGGCAGTCCACTCCAGTCAGAGCTTTAGGAGGGACCTCATTCCAAATACCTTTGGCTAGGGTTCACTTTGACTGGGAGGGTGAAAAGGAAACAAGCAAGTAGGTATGCTTGAGAATATCCCTGGAGATGTTCTGATAGGGAATGATTTTGATAATGCTGTACCCTATGTGCATGCAGTTACATGCAGCCAGGCTTGGAGACAAGCATGTGGGTCTGGTAGCCTGGAGGTGACCCAGACAGACTGCACAGTTGCATCCAGGACTGTTGAGGTGGTTACTTCAGGGAGGGAGCTACCCTGTAGCAGTGAGACTGAAGGTGAGCCACAGTTGCTTGTGGGTAGTGATGTTCCCTTGGACAGAGTGACTGCAAGGGCAGAGGTGAGTAGTAGTACCCAGGCTGACATTGAGGCAACACTGTCAGAGCATGCCAGACTTCCTGTGGAAGGGGAGCTGGGAAGGCTTACAAAGAGAGAGAGTTGAGACAGGCTCAGCTCTCAGACCCTAGATTATAAGGCCTGAGGGAGGTAGCTAGTGAGGCACCTAACTCTCAAGAGAAGGGGGATCTGTATACTGGGACAAAGGGTTACTGTATAGAGAGTGGACTCCTGAGGGAGAGCTAGAAGATGAGAGAATAGAGCAGTTGGTAGCCCAGAGCCTACTATCTGGCACTTCTAGCCATAGCCCTTCATATTCCCTTTGCAGGTCATATGGGCATAAAGCATATAAAGAAATGTATTATGCAGAACTTCTATTGGCCTGGTATTTCCAGAGATGTAACAGGGAACTGCAGGACCTGTGAGCGGTCCCAAAAGGTAGGCAAGGCAGGAGACAAGGTGAAAGCTCCTTTGGTGCCTTTGCCTGTGATTGAGGAGCCATTTCAGAGGGTAGCTATGGATATTGTGAGGCCTCTGAGTAACCCATGTTCCACAGGGAAATAGTATATCCTAGTGGTAGTAGATTATACTACCAGGTACCCTGAGGCAGAGGCTCTGTCCTCCACTGAGGCAGAAAAGGTGGCAAATGCTTTGCTAGAGATTTTCAGCAGAGTAGGTTTCCCAAAAAAATACTGACTGACAGAGGTGCCAATTTCATGTCAGACCTGCTGGCTTGTCTGTGGAAGTACCTAAAGACCACTCCCTACCATCCCCAGACTAATGGTCTTGTTGAGATGTTAAACTCTACACTCAAGATAATGCCATGGGCATTTTCAGACCAGTTCAAGAGGGACTGGGACAAATATTTGCCCCATCTGTTGTTTGCTTACAAAGAGGTTGTCCACGAATCCACAGGTTTTTCACCCTTTGAGATGCTGTATGGGCATAGGTTGAGGGGACCTCTAGATTTGATTCCAGATGAGTGGGAGATTGAGTGTGAATTCCACAAGGAGTCTGTTGTGGCGGATACACTAGATAATCCCGACATACTGAAATGTCGAAATTCAGTACGTCAAGACTGAATAGTGGAATGTGCAGTTACCCGAAACTACACTATGCCGAATCTGCAAATGTCGAATCCGCCGCTATCGTGGTGTCTCATTCATGACGTGTGGTGCGGTTTGTGGATTTATCTGGGGTTTCAGGTAAGTGTTGTGTGTTTGAGGATATTGGGTAGGGATTTTAGTGTGTGTAAGTGTGTGCGGTGGTGTTTTTTGTGTGTTTGTGTGTTTAGTGCGACCTCGGAGTTAGAATATATAAGTGGGGGGTGTGAGGGGTGCAGGGGGTTAGGTAGGTTAGGTGTGTTTGTGTATGTTATTATGTTTGTTTAGTTAGGTAGGTGTATGTGTGTGTGATTATGTCCTGGTTTGTATGTGCGTGTATGAATGGTCGCGGTTGTAGTATTCGTGGTTGTGGGTTTTCGTGTATGTGGATTTTCGACTATTCAGTCTTGAAATAGTGAAATTCGACATTTCAGTATTTTGAGATTGCATAGTGAATCCGTTGTGGCATATGTCCCAAACCTCAGGACAAGGCTGAGGGAACTCATGGACATGGCCCAAGAAAACCTGGCAGAAGCTCAACAGCAGAAAAAAGTCTGGTATGACAGAAATGATTGAGTTAAAGAGTATGCTGTAGGGCAGCAGATATTGGTTCTCATTCCTGTCAGACACAACAAGCTGCAGGCAGCCTTTGAGGGACTCTACAAGGTGGAAGGAAGGTCAGTGATTTTAACTACATGGTAGAACTGCTAAGGAAGAGGCAGGGGCACAAATTGTACCATGTTAACATGATGAAACCTTACCATGATAGGGAGGCCCTTGTGCTGAATATCTGCAGTGGATGGCAGGAGGAGTCTGATGGGGATCTGGGGACTGATCTCCTCATTGAGGCTCAGACTGACACCTCAGCGGATGGCGTAGCAATGTCCCAACAGCTATCCCCTACCCAGGTTTGAGAAATCCAAGCAGTGTTACAGGAGTTTGTGGGCATGTTCACTGGGAAACCAGGGTGCATCCACCTGGTGCAGCACCATGTGGATACAGGACCCCAAAGGCCTAGTAAGCAGACCCCTTATAGCGTGCCTGAGAGATTCAAACAGACTCTAAAGGAGGAGATACAGGAAATGTTAGAACTAGGGGTAATTCAGGAATCCAGCAGTCCCTGGGCCTCCTCTGTGGTGCTGGTACCAAAGGAAGATGGCAGCAGCAGGTTCTGTGTGGACTACAGGAAATTAAATAGTCACACAGAGTCAGATGCTTACCCCATGCCTAGGACAAATGAAGCCCTAGAGCAGCTGGGTGGGGATAAGTATATTACCACTACTGAGCTTACCAAGGGTTACTGGCAGGTGCCCTTGACTCCCAGTGTTAGAGAGAGGTCAGCCTTTCTGACTTCTTTTGGCATGTATGAGTTCACGAAGATGTGCTTTGGCATGAAAAATTCCCTAGTGACTTTCCAGAGCCTTTTAGATCATATCCCAGCAGGAGCAGGAGATTTTGCCTTTGCTTACCTAGATGATATTGTCATCTACAGCCATTCCTGGCAAGAGCACCTTTAGCATGCCAGGGAGGTGCTGGGCAGACTACAGAGGGCAGGGTTGTATATTAAGCCCAGCAAATGTCAGGTAGGTATGGCAGAGGTCTCCTACCTGGGACATAGAGTGGGGAGTGGTAAGATCAGGCCAGAACCAGCCAAAGTTGAAGTCATTCAGGCATGGCCTGCACCAATTACCAAGAAGCAGGTGAGGGCATTCTTAGGGACAGCAGAGTACTACAGAAAGCTTGTCCCCAGTTATAGTACTATAGCTGCTCCCCTCACAGACCTGGCAAGGAAGAACAGACCAGATAAGGTAGTGTGGATCCCAGCATGTGAGCAGGCATTCCAGAAGATTAAAGGAGCTTTGGGAGGACCCCCCTATGTTAGCTAGTCCAGATTACAGCAAAGAATTTGTTGTGCAGGTGGATGCTTCAAACCATGGGGTGTGGGCTGTACTTAGGTAGGTTTCCTCAGAGGGAGAAGAGCACCCAGTGGTATATCTCAGTTGTAGGCTCCAACCCAGGGAGGAATGCTATGCAGCTGTAGTAAAGGAATGCCTAGCCATAGTATGGGCACTGCAGAAACTTCAGCCCTATCTGTATGGAAGGAAATTAACTGTAGTTAAAGACCACAATCCCTTAACATGGCTACATTGAGCCAGCTAACAAAATGCCAAGTTACTAAGGTGGAGCCTAGGGTTGCAAGCATATGATATGACAGTGAAGCACTGCAGTGGGGTTAGCAATCGCAAGGCAGATGGGCTCTCAAGACAAGGAATGGGGTAAGGTATTCCCAGATAGGCTCAACCCTCTCAAGCAATGTTTCTCAAGAGTCACTTGAAAAACTAGCTTGAGTTTTTTTTAGGGGGGGGGATTGTGACACTGCTAGCCCAGCTATCTGAAATTTTGTAAATAATCATATGTCATTTGGGAAAATTAATATGATTCATATGCTTGTCTTACAGATGTAAGAGAACTATACAATGTTAAGTTGTCAATCTCGCCTTCATTCTTGCTGGATGGGTTCGGAGCCGAACCTCGGCTCTGACTTGGCCTAATACTAAAGCTCAAGAGCTATTTTTACCGGCTCGAGGCTAACCTATGTCCCATAATGCTAAGCGTCATATGCCCAGATCTCATTTGCCGCTTCAGCTATGAGGTTGCGGTTTTCACCGGCTCCAGGTCGTATATTATTATTAATAGCTTTATAGTTAGTTTTTCTGTCAGATTTTTTTCATATTTTACCTTTTTAGTATCAGTGAAGTTAGCGACTAGTTTTCCCCCCCTTTTAGTTGCTAACCCCCCCTTTTCTCCACTCTTAAGGTGGTTGGGCCTCTGACCCTCCCCCTTAGTAGTACAGTTTTCCCTTAGTTGTTCTGTGTGTGTATGGAATTCTGTCCATCTGTTTAGCGGTAGTTTCCCTTTTTCTGCTTATTGTAATTTTTTATTATATATTAGTGTATATTAGTGTAATTTTACATTAGTATGTCTAAGGATACTAAGGTATCGGGTTTCAAGAAGTGTGACTCGTGCTTTCAGAAGATGTCTCTGACAGACGGTCACACTTGTTGTGTGTATTGTTTGGGCCCTCTGCACCTGCAGGACTCTTGTTCCATCTGCCATGCTTTTAGCCCTAGAGTCCTGCAGGAGCGCCGAAATAAACTCAATGTTAAGTTGTCAATCTCGCCTTCATTCTTGCTTGATGGGTTCGGAGCCGATCCCTCGGCTCCGACTCGGCACTTGCTAAGCTCGAGAGTTTCTTCTACCAGCTCGAGGCAGCCCCATATCCCATGATGCAAGGCGGTAAGTACCCAGATCTCGTTTGCCGCTTCGCTTAGGAGGTCTTCTTTTTACCAGCTCCTGGTAAGTTGTTCACTTTTGTGAGTTTTAAGCCCCTTTTAGTCAAAAAAACTTTGTATTGATAGTTTTAAATTTATATTATTCCCTTTCTGACAGAAATTCCCTGTCTCCTTTATTTTTTGTTAGTGTATCTTAAAACCCTATCCCATCCCCCCCCTGTTAGGGTGTGTGTATTGGTTTTGTAGAATACCTTTTGGTATTTTATTTAACTTAATTTTAACTGGTGTGTGTGTGTGTTTTTTCGGCACCATGTCAAAGGAGAGGGTCTCAGGTTTTAAGTGTGACTCGTGCTGTCAGAAGATGTCTCTGACAGACGGTCACACTTCTTGCCTGTATTGTCTGGGCCCTCTTCACCTGCAGGACTCCTGTGCTATTTGTCACTCCTTCAGCCAGAGAGTCCTGCAGGAGAGACATAATAAACTGGTTCTTAGGGGCCTTCTTAAGCCGGAGGGCTCTCCGGCTAAGTCGGCTCCATCAAAACCAGCAAAAGTTTCCAAGGCCCAGGCTTCTGTTTCTAAGCCTGCGGCCTCGGCTCCGACTCGTATTGAGTCGAGATCGCTCGGCTGGAGCCGATTCTGGCTTGACAGCGTTGGCACCGATGGCTATCGGTGCCGAACCTATTTTGTCCGCCGATGTCGGCGCCGATCGGTTCCGACACCCATGTGGCAAGCATCGGTGTCGGCTCCGATCGGCTCCGACACCGTTACTTGGTGGCTGTATCGGCTCCGGCTGGAGCCGATACATCGAGGCTTCCTGTCGGCTCCGGGAAGTCGGCTCCGACAGGATCTATAGTATCGGCTCCGATGGCTCATTCCAGGAAGAGGTCGAGGTCTCCTTCCTTGGAGCCGATACTGTCGGCTCCGGCTTCGCCTCTTCTATCGGAACGGAGCCATCGGAGCCGATCTTCAAGGTCATCCAGGTTGTCAGATCATGACCTAGAGAGAGTGGTCAGTAGATTACTCAAGTCACAGGTACTGGCCCAAATGTTACACAGTCCGTCTCAGCAGACGACTGTTGGTCCACATCCCGTTACAGTTCCTCCTTCAACTCTACCCCAGAGTTTGGAGTTGGAGTCTTCGGGCATGGTTACTGCTACGGCTGGAGGACGGATACCCCCTTCTGTTCCTTCAGCCTCTACTCTTATCTCCTCTTCCTTAGAGGGATTCGTGGTCGGGCTTCCATGGTCTCCTCCGAGGGGTGAGTGGCATCGGACCCTTGTCCGAGCCCGCTCTTCCCCTTGGAGCCTCGGCCTTGGTGAGCTCGGCTCCGACATCTGCCTCGAGACTTCCCTTTCGGTGGTCCCGGGAGTTCCTAGCTCTTCAGAGCGGGTTCTCTCGGACCTGCCTGGGAGGGGAGCATTCGAGGTGATGAAGAGTGTACTGGCCACTGGTATCAGTCAGCAGTCTGTTCCCGTAGCTCCTCCCTCTATAGTACCTGTTGACATCTCTGCCACTTCTCTTGCTACAGGACCCAGAGATCCTCCGCCTCAGGTTTCCCCATTGGGAATTTCCCCTCTTCCGAGGATTCTCCTGATGTTTCGGAGATCCTCCTAGGAAGAGGACTTGTAAGAGGAAGCATGTAGACTCCCCGAGTCTGTCACTGGATACTGACTTTGATGAGTCAGAGGGATCCCCTAGATCCCCTCTGAGGATGTCTCCTTCTCAGACATCCTAGAACTTCTGAAACAGAGGGAACTGGCCCACCAACAATCCCTCTGAGGATGAGTCAGTATACCTAGAGGCGTTTGGATCTCGGCCCTCCACCTCCTGGGTGTCGCCTTCGACCCCTTATGCAGGTTATTGCACGGGCGTGGGCAGCTCCTGACTCTGTAGAGCCAGTCCCTAGGAGGCCTTCAAAATTTATCACTGCCCCGAGTGACAAACAATTCCTTACCAAGGGTGTCCCGCTGATGCCATGGTGGTGGCTGCGGCCACCAAAAAGGAACTTGCAGATCCTTCCGTGCCCGTCCATCCTCCTAATAAGGACTCTAGGACCATGGATAGGTACGGCAAGCGGATGTTTTCCTCAGCGACCTTTGCTATGCGTTGGCTGAATTATCTTTGTCACTTCACCAGACTCCAGAGATATCCTAAAGGAGCTGGGAGAAGTAGTTCAGGATCCTACAGCTGCAGGGGCTCAAGAAAAGATTGCTTCGCAGCTAGGAACCCTCAATTCCATTGCTAACTCCTCCATGCGGCTAATATCTTATGCTGCGGATGGAGCGAGTAGAGCCGCAGGCACAGGTGTGGCTCTTAGGCGCCAAGCCTGGATGCGGCTATGCGATTTTATGGATCCCTTTAAGGCGTCCTTCACAAATTCTCCCTTTGATGGGTCAGCTTTGTTTGGCCCTCAGGTGAAGGAAACCTTGACCAGGTGTGAGCAGGACGGCAAGACTCTTTCTGCTGTTGGAGTCCGTTTTCCACCCCTTCTAGGCCTTATCCCAAAGGACAGAAGGGTGGCAAGATGTGGTTCCGTAAATCCCAAGGAGTCACGCGGATTCACGTGGTCAGTTTACCCCTAGAGGCAGAGGGGTAACAACAACAGACGCCGCTCTAGAGGCAGAGGGTCCAAGAACCAGGGAAACAGGGAGCCTCTCTCTGATAAGCCCTTTCAGCATCCCTGAGGTGTTGCCCGGCTGTCCCTCCTTGGAGGCAGTCGGGAAGATTATCACTGTACCCAGAAGCCTGGCATTCCCTCACTCAAGACAGATGGGTACAGTCGATCATATCCAAGGGTTACATAATTCCTTTCGAGGAAAGTCCCTTCCCTCAAGTTCCCTTCCAGATGTACCACCCGGTCTAAGGGAGATTGCAGAGTTAGAAATTGCAAAACTACTGCAAAAAGAGCCATTCAGCCAGTTACAATAGACCATTCAGAGCCGGAATCTACTCAAGGTTCTTTTGGTCCCCAAAAGACGGGAGACTGGAGACCAATATTGGATCTCAGCAGACTCAACAAGTCTGTCAGGAAGACAAGATTCGAATGGTCACTCTTCAGTCAATTCTGCCCTTCTTACAGAAGGACAACTGGATGTGCTCAATAGATCTTCAGGATGCGTACTATCACATCAAAATTCACAGACGCTCAGGAGATTTCTCCGCTTCGGCTGGGGTCCAGTCACTTCCAGTTCAGAGCCCTGCCCTTTGGTCTCACTACAGCCCCAGAGTGTTCACCAAATGCATGGCAGTGGTCACGGCTCACCTGAGACGTCAAGGATTCCAGGTGTTTCCGTATCTCGACGACTGGCTCCTGTCAGCCACCACCAGGCATCAGCTTATACAAGCCAGGGATTACACAATAGACCTTTGTTCTCATTTAGGCATCTCAATCAACTTCAAAAGTCATCCTTATCGCCCTGCCAGTCTATTACCTTCATAGGCGCAAACTTAAACACTGTTCGGATGTCAGCTACCCTTACAGAACAAAGAGTTTCAGACATTCAGACTCATGTCAGGATCATTCTGGCCAGCAAGAAAGTACAGGCCAGAATGGTTCTAAAGGTATTAGGTCTCATGGCTGCGGCCATTACTCTTCTTCCCTGGCTCGATTCTACATGCGCCTCCTTCAGTGGATGCTGTTCACACAGTGGTCATACCAGCAACTCCCAATGCGTCACCAGATTCTGGTGACACAAACATGCAAAGAACATCTTGCTTGGTGGATCACATCGTCTCAGGTTCACCAAGGCAGGTGCTTTGTACCTCCGTCCCCGATAGCCACTGTCACCACGGATGCCTCCCTGATCGGGTGGGGGGGGTCATTATCAGGGCAGGATGGTTCATGGGACGTGGCAACCGTTTGAGTACCATCTGCACATAAATGTCCTGGAGATGAGAGCAGTGCTTTTAACGTTGCAAGCCCTCAACGACTTTCTTCCCGTAGGGACAATTGCAGTCCACACAGACAACATGTCTGTAGTTTGGTATATCAACAAACAGGGCGGAACCAAGTCCTACCCCTTGTGTCGAGAAGCGCTCAGACTATGGCAATGGGCGATCTCCTCTCATCGGTTTCTGGTAGCAACGCATATCCCTGGGAAAACCAACATTATAGCGGACAGATTGAGCAGAGCTATTCTCATGCCTCACGAGTGGTCTCTCAAGCAATCTATAGCGGAAGAGATTTTTCTGGAATGGGGTCGTCCATGTTGCGATCTTTTTGCTACTCCCCAAAACAGCAAATGTCCAGACTTCTTCAGCCTCTTCCCTCTATCAGGCCATCCCCCCAGAGACGCTCTGACCCAGGATTGGCCCCAGGGACTTCTTTATGCCTTCCCTCCATTTCCTCTGATCCCTCAGGTGATCCAGAAAGCCACCGTTTTGAGAGCCAAATTGATTCTCATTGCCCCTTACTGGCCTCGACAAGTTTGGTTCCCATTCCTCCATCATCACCTTTTGGTGCAGCCGTGGCATCTGGACCCAGTGCCAGATCTACTGATTCACCAATCCGGTCAGCTGCACCGGTCAATCCCTTCTCTCAACCTCACAGCATGGTTGCTCCACTTCCTTCCTTAGCCAGGCTTCCTTTGATCTCTAACCCAGTTAGAGACATCATAGTAGCTTCACTAAAATCCTCTACCAGGAGGATTTACACAAGCAAATGGAACGTTTCTCTTATTGGGCTAAGGCCCAAAATATTGATCCTTTTACTGCCCCTGTTCAGGCAGTTCTGGACTTCTTAGCAGAGATTTTTCATGCAGGCTCCTCTTCTTCCACAGTCAGAGTTCAGTTGGCTGCTATTTCTAATTTTCATGTCGGGATAGCAGATCATAATATTATGTCCCATAGGCTCTGCAGGGCCTTCTTGAAAGGAATTTTCCTACTAAAGCCTCCAATCAGGAATCCTCCTCCTCAGTGGGATCTAAATTTAGTGCTGACATCCTTGATTCTTCCCCTTCGAGCCAGCTGTTTCTTGTTCCCTGAAATATCTTTCTTGGAAAACTTTATTCCTAGTGGCTATTACATCTGCCAGGAGGGTGTCTGAACTTCATGCTCTTCGGTTCGACCCCCCTATTTGATTTTCCACAAAGACAGAGTATCTTTGAGAACTAATCCATCCTTTTTACCTAAAGTCGCTTCAAAGAACAATCTGAATCAATCCATTGATCTCCTGTATTTTTCCTAACTATTCAGATAGAGCTGAACAAAAGCTACATTATCTTGGCGTCCACCGTCAACTTAGATATTATTTGGACAGAACAAAAAATTTAGAAAATCTGATCAACTTTTTGTTTCCTATGCGGATAATAAAAAGGCCTTCCTGTTTCTAAAGTGACTTTGTCCAGATGGCTTTCTTCGGTCATCACTGAAATTTATACGATCAGGGGAAAACAGCTGTGCTCAAAACCTAAAGCACATTCAACTAGGAGTTTAGCTACTTCTACAGCTTTTCAAGCTAGACTGCCTTTGGACACTATTTGTGCAGCGCCACTTGGGCCACTCCTCACACTTTTGTTTCCCATTACAAATTGGACTTGGCCTCCAGGGACAGAGCCAGTTTTGGCTCTACAGTCCTCAAGAGTTTGTTCCATTGAGCCACCTAGGATAGAGGTGCTAGGACCTGGTCCCATCAAGCAAGAATGAAGGCGAGATTGACAACTTAACATTAAGAAGTTATGTACCTACCATAACGTTCCATGTTAGTTGTCTTCTCTCGCCTTCTTTCTTGCGACCCTCCCTCCTTCCCCCTGGCCTGGACAGACCTTGTATAAGAAACTATTATGCTAAAGACCATTCAGACCTGGTCCTTTTTACATCTGTAAGTTTCTTCTTCCTTTGGGAACTATTGTATGCTTGGTGCTATTGCCCTTTGTTAACAAACGAGATCTGGGTACTTACCGCCTTGCATCATGGGATATGGGGCTGCCTCGAGCTGGTAGAAGAAACTCTCGAGCTTAGCAAGTGCCGAGTCGGAGCCGAGGGATCGGCTCCGAACCCATCAAGCAAGAAAGAAGGCGAGAGAAGACAACTAACATGGAACGTTATGGTAGGTACATAACTTCTTATTCTTGTTAAATCCTGAAGGTTCTCCGGCTAAGACCATGACTGGAAAACCTCCAAAGCCTGCCAAATCGTCAGCTACATGTTCGGAGCCGGCTCCGAGCAGTCCTCTTGCTGCCTCGTCGGTTCCGGCTGGAACCGAGGCACCTAGACCTCAGTCGGCTCCGACTTTAGTGTTGGAGCCGTCCCCAAGCAGAAAGTGCTCCAGGTCTCCGTCTCTCGAGTCGGTTAGATCGGCTCCGAAGTCTCCTCTGTTGTCGTAGCGGAGCCATAGATCTCATTCCTCTAGGTCTTCCAGGCTTTCAGACCATGACCTCGAGAGGGTAGTCAGCCGGCTTTTGAAGTCGCAGGCACTGGCCCAGTTGCTACATAGCCCATCTCAACAGACAGGGGCTACCCCTACACCCACTCAAGTTCCTCCTCCGACTACTCTGTTGAGTTCGGAGCCAGAGGTCATTGAGGTGAGTACTGTGGGGGTGTCAGAACTGATCCCTCTGTTTTCGGTTCCTTCGTCGGCTCCGATCCCATCCTTGGCTCCGTCCTTGGAGGGATCCGGGTGCCGAGACTCCCTGGTCGGCACCAAGGGGAAGAGTGGCATCGGACCTTTTTCCGACCCTGCTCTCCCTCTCGGAGCCTCAGCGCAGGTGAGTTCGGACCCGACATTGGCCTCGGAGCCATCCCTCTCAGTGCTGGGGGGAGCTCTCATCTTCTTGGAGTTGGGTCCTTCTTCCCTGCTTGACAGGGGTGCCTTTGAGGTCATGAGGAGCATGCTGGCTCCAATACCGGCGCCACGGTCGGCCTCCTCGGCCCCTCCCTCTACGGTGGCTGCTTCGGCCCCTGCCTATCCTCCTGACCCCAAGCAAGGAGAACCGACACTCCAGGCTGCCCCATTGGGCCTTTCTTCCTCTTCCGAGGCTTCCCCTGATCCTTTGGGGGAGCCCCCTCAGAAGACGACATGTAAGAGGAAGCATGTTGACTCTTCTGAGTCAGTGACATCTGACACAGACCTGGATGATTCGGAAGAGTCCCCAAGGTCACCCTCTGAGGATGTCTTCTTTTCTGACATCTTAGAGATCCTCAAACAGAGGGGGAACTGGTCTGCCCTTAACCCATCCGAGGACGAGTCGGTGTACCTGGATGCGTTCGGTTCTCACCCTTCCACCTCCTGGGTGTCCCCACCTTTCGACCCACTTATGGAGGTGGTGGCTCGGAAGGTGTGGACGGCTCCGGATACTATGGAACCAACTCCCCGTAGGCCCACTAAATTTATTACTGCCCCGACAGACAAACAGTTTCTCTCTAAGGGTGTCCCCGTGGATGCCATGGTGGTGGCAGCAGCCACTAAGAAGGAGTTGGCTGACCCTTCAGTACCTGTCCATCCCCCTAATAAGGCATCTAGGACTATGGATAGGTATGGCAAGCGGATGTTTTCTTCAGCGATCTTTGCCATGCGGTCGCTGAACTATTTATGCCATTTCACCCAACTTCAGAGAGACCTTCTCAAGGAACTGGGTGAAACATTGCAGGACCTAGCAGCTGTGGGGTCTCAGGAAAAGATCAACTCCCAGCTGGGGACCCTGAACTCTATCGTTAACTCTTCCATGCGGCTCATCTCCTATGCAGCCGATGGAGCGAGTAGAGCCGCAGGTACGGGTATTGCTCTAAGGAGACACTCCTGGATGCGGCTCTGCAATTTTGCTGACCCCTTCAAGGCGTCCTTCACTAACACCCCCTTTGATGGTTCTGCTCTTTTTGGACCTCAAGTGAAGGATACCTTAACCAGGTGCGAACAAGAAGGCAAGACTCTCTCTGCCATGGGAGTCCGTTTTTCCACCCCTTCTAGACCATATCCTAAGGGTCAAAAGGGCAGGGAAATGTGGTTCCGCACACCTCAAGGAGTTCTGCCGGACGCACGTGGTGAGCTTCCCTCCAGAGGCAGAGGAGGGAACAGCAACAGACGTCGCCCTAGGGGCAGGGGGAGTCCACAGAATCAGAGTAGCAGAGAATCGTTCTCTGACAAACCCTTTCAGCACCCCTGAGGAGCTGCCCGACTGTCCACCTTCGGAGGCAGTCAGGGGAAGACTTTCGCTGTACCCAAAAGCCTGGCACCTTCTTACGCAAGACAGATGGGTACGGTCGATCATATCCGAGGGTTACAAAATCCCCTTTATCCACACCCCACATCAACCAAAAGGGCCTCTTCCAGACGTTCCACCCAGTCTGAGAGACCAAGCAGCACTAGAAATTTCAAAGCTGCTTTTAAAAAGAGCCATTCAGCCAGTCCCAGCAGACCAATAATAATACCGTCTCTCTCTCTCTCTCTCTCTATATATATATATATATATATATATATATATCCGGAATCTACTCCAAATTCTTTTTGGTACCAAAAAAGACAGGGGACTGGAGACCTATTTTGGATCTCAGCAGATTGAACAAATCAGTTCAAAGAACAAAATTCCGGATGGTCACTCCAGTCCATTCTTCCCTTTTTGGGTCAGGACAATTGGATGTGCTCTATAGACCTTCAGGATGCGTACTACCATATCAAAATGAACAGGCGCTACAGGAGGTTTCTCCACTTCCAGCTGGGAGCCAGTCATTATCAATTCAGAGCCCTGCTCTTTGGCCTCACCACAGCCCCCAGGGTGTTTACCAAATGAATGGCAGTGGTTGGGGCTCACCTGAAGACGTCGTAGTTTCCAGGTGTTTCCATATTTGGACGACTGACTCCTTACTGCCACCACCAGGCACCAGTTACTTCAAGTCAGGGATTACGCTGTACAAACGTGCAAAGCGCTAGGCATCTCCATAAATTTCGAAAAGTCTGCCTTGTCGCCTTGTCAGGATATTACCTTCATAGGCGCTGTGTTAAACATGGTGGAGTTGTCAGCAAAACTACCTACACAAAGAGTGTTAGACATTCGCAGTCACGTTCAAATCCTACTACAGGAGGACAGAGTCCAAGCCAGGCTTGTACTGAAAATGCTGGGTCTAATGGCTGCACAATCACCTTACTCCCCCTAGCTTGCTTTCATATGCGGATACTACAGTGGATGCTTTTTTTCCCAATGGTCCTTTCAGCAGCGTCCCATGTTGCACAATATTCTCATCACTCGATCATGCAAACAACACCTAGCTTGGTGGATGGTCTCACCTCAGGTGCTTCAAGGCAGACCGGTTGTTCTTCCCCTCCAGTTGCCACCGTGACAACAGACGCCTCCCTGATCAGGTGGAGGGGGCATTTTCAGGGCAGGACAGTCCAGGGCACATGGCAACCATTCGAGTGCCACTTGCACATCAATGTCTTGGAGATGAGAGTGGTGCTGTTGGCATTGCAGACCCTCCAGAACTCATTTCCCACTGGAACGATTGCGATTCAGACAGACAATATGTCCGTAGTATGGTACATCAACAAACAGGGCGGAACGAGGTCCTATCCTCTTTGTCTGGAAGTGCTCAGACTCTAGCAATGGGCGATCTCTTCTCACCGGTTTCTGGTAGCAAAACACATTCCCGGAAAATCCAATGTCATAGCAGACAGGCTGAGCAGGGACATTCTCATGCTCTATGAGTGGTCTCTCAACCAACTAGTAGTGGATCAAATATTCAGAAGGTGGGGTCAGCCTTGCTGCGACCTTTTCACAACCCTCAAAACAGCAAGTGTCAGGACTTCTTCACCCTCTTTCCTCTTCCAGGCCTCTCTCCCAGAGACGTTCTAGTCCACGATTGGCCCCGGGGTCTCCTTTATGCTTTCGCCCCTTTTCCCTTAATCACTCAGTTAGTCCAGAAAGCAACTGCCTTGAGATCCAGGATGATCCTCATTGCCCCTTACTGGCCCCGACAAGTCTGGTTTCTGTTCCTACAACGTCACCTACTGGAGCAGCCCTGGCATCTGGACCCAGTGCCAGACCTTCTGACCCATCAATCGGGCAGGCTGCACCAATCCCTTTCGTCTCTCAACTTCTCAGTCAGTACGTGAGATTATCCTTGCCTCTCACAAGTCTAACACCAGAAGGACGTACCCTAGTAAATGGAAACGTTTCTCTATTTGGGCAAGGAAAAATCAAGTTGACCCCTTCACTGCTCCTGTCCAAACAGTTCTAGATTTTTTAGCGGAACTTTTCCAAAAAGGCTCCTCTTCAGCCACTATCAGAGTCCAGCTGGCAGCTATTGCAAATTTCCACGTTGGCTTGTCAGAATCCAGCATTATGTCCCACAAGCTCTGCAAAGCTTTTCTGAAGGGTACCCTATTACTTAGGCCCCCAGTCAAAGACCCTCCTCCACCGTGGGATCTAAATTTGGTACTGTCATCATTAATTCTGCCTCCTTTTGAGCCTGCTGCCTCCTGCTCGTTAAAATTGCTCTCCTGAAAAACACTTTCCTGGTAGCTATTACCTCAGCGAGAAGGGTTTCGGAACTACAAGCACTATCTGTGCACCCCCCTTATCTTGTTTTTCACAAAGACAGAGTGGCTCTTAGGACTAATCCATCCTTTTTACCTAAGGTTCTATCTGAAAAAAATCTCAATCAGACCATTGATCTCCCAGTTTTCTTTCCAAATTACACTGACAGAGCTGAGAGAAGATTACATTGCTTGGACGTTCACCGGCAGCTACACTTCTATCTGGATAGAACTAAACTAACGAGAAAATCAGAGCAACTCTTCTTATCTTACGTGGAAGGGAAGCAAGGCCTTCCAGTTTCTAAAGTGACCTTGTCCAGATGGTTGACCTCTCTTATCACTTTAATATATCAATTGAGGCATAAGGAGCTCCCTACCAAACCTAGAGCTCATTCAACTAGAGCTTTAGCTTCCTCAGTTGCTTTTCAAGCAAGGTTACCTATGGATTCTATTTGTGCTGTGGCCACATGGGCCTCCCCTCATACCTTTATTTCTCATTACAAACTGGGTATTACCTTCAGAAATCGGGCTGATTTTGGTTCCACTGTACTCAAGAGTCTGTTCCATTGAGCCACCCAGGACTAAGGTGCTAGGGACGCTGTCCCATCCAGCAAGAATGAAGGCGAGATTGACAACTTACCATTAAGAAGTTATGTACTTACCGTAATGTTCCATGTTAGTTGTCTTCTTCTCGCCTTCTTTCTTGCATCCCACCCCCCATCCCCCTAGCCTGGAAGGACCTAGAGTATTGGGTGAGACATTCTTTGTCACCAGGATTACCCCTTTACCTAGAGCTCTTGTCCACTTTTTGGTAGCCCTGGGGAAAGACAGGCTGTTGGGCTCATAGTTGTATAGAGTTCATAGATTTATCCTTTCTTGTGGTAGGACATGTTTTGTCCATAGTGTTAGCTATCAAACGAGATCTGGGCATGTGACGCCTAGCATTATGGGACATAGGTTAACCTTGAGCCGGTAAAAATAGCTGTTGAGCTTTAGTATTAGGCCGAGTCGGAGCCGAGGTTCGGCTCCGAACCCATCCAGCAAGAAAGAAGGTGAGAAGAAGACAACTAACATGGAACGTTATGGTAAGTACATAACTTGTTATTATGTGTATATTAAACTACTGGTGCAGAAGTATGTGTAAAGTACTGAGCTAAAATCTAACCACAGTGTACCCTACTGGAAAAGAACAGAAATGTATATAAACTATATACCTGTGCAAATGTATGTTTTAATAGTAGAAGCTGGAACATACAGAGTTAACTTGCAAAACTTCAGGAAAATAAATTGAAGTTGTTTTACAATTGTGTTTTCTCTTAGTCTCAGTGAAGCAGATACAGTGTCTAGAGCTAGAGGTTTTTCTATTGTCTTGAAACAGAAATAATTACTAGGTTTCCAATGTAAAAGCATTTTATTGTTTTACGACTTCCACATTCTGCAACTTCTGAGAAATATGTACATCTCACACAGAGATGTTAAAATTATGTTAGTTTTTGTTAACCTGGGAAGTGAAGGCAGGTGACAAAGAGTGATACCATCCAGGCTAACCCAGCAGTAATATATGATATTAATTTAAGACCTCTGTCAGAGAGGGAGACTGTGAACTTTGTATCTTGTCTTGGACCTAGAAACATCCATTCAGCACTTCTACATCTGCCTTGCTCTGTAAGTAAGTCTAGGGTACAGTATTTTTTTAGATATAAGTTAGGAATATAGTAAAGATTAGTTTAGATGTTTTCTCTATTTATTCTGAACTGTCTTGCAATGTTGTTTAAACTGTTTCCTGTGATTCTGAACTCTGTAGTTACTGTGTTGTTTGAGTACTGTCTTGTCCTTTTATTATTTATTATTAAATATATTTAAACCTATCTTTGTGGCTGATATTTGTGAGACATATTTAAGCTCTTAGAGTACATGCATATATATTTGGTGACAGTGTACAGGCCACTCTTAAATAGCCTTGGTCTTGGTCACACTTGCCATTTGGATAATAGTAACATTACACAGTAGCATTGGTCACCCTTTGTAAGAGCCTTTATAGTAGCTGATAAGTAGGGATTGGTGGCAGTGATAACTACCTTATAGTCTGGGTAGAAGGGGGCATAGCTAGTAAACCTGTGTCAGCCTTTCCCAGGTGTGTGTGCTTGTATATAAATCAAATCTCAGAATGTGTGTGTGTCAGCTACTTGGGCAGGGACATGAAGCACTGGTTGGACAGAGAGGGTGCTGGAGGTCTTGGCTTGACCCTTCAGCTGAGATCTTAACCCTATAGCTGTGCCAGTTTGGGAGTCTTATTGGGGATCTGGAGAAAGAGGGAGAAACCAGCCCCAGACTGACTGTGATCTTTGTGTGCTCTTAAGGAAAATTGTACTTTACTGTGGGTGTATTTGTCATCTTCCCATTGTATACATCCCTTACTGTTGCCAATGGTGAGGATTGAGGCTCCCTGATTACCGGGCCAGTGCAGGGGGGGTCACAGACCTTCAAGACGTGTACTGTCAGATAAAACTGACCAGACAGTCAACAAATGGCCAAAACATGGAACTCCCTCCCCATTAGCATACAAGAGACATCCTCTAAAGCCTCCTTTAAAAACCTCATCAGGCAACATCTGAGGCAAAGCTGGCAGTGGTGTGACTGCTCCCCAGGCTAGAGCAATAAGCTGGCTCTGCTATGACTGCTTCCCAGGCTAGAGCAATCAGACAAGGCACATATACTATGCCCATCTTACTTTACTAAATTCCCACTCTTACTCAGCTATACTGACCCAATCAAGTTAAATAACTGCTACAATTTAAACCAAGACATAAGCTAGTATTATCACTATTCCAGTTACCAGTGGTTTACCATGCAACTGTGTAATGACATATATTACTTATGAATGTTTACCTACCTCTACTGAAGCTGTCTTAATTAATACTGCAAAATAATCTAAGGTACTATGTAGTTTATTGTGATTCAGTCCACAGCTCTATACCATGGAATTTATTTAAATATTATTGTTATTAATGAATGTTCTTTGATTCCCCTGCATTTGTACTGTCTTAATACCACTGTGAATATGTTATTCCCAAACTTGTATGTACCGCCATGCTGTTTAAACACCTTAATGTATCTATAACTTGTCTTTCAGTGTGGAACTTTTCTCCCTGGGCCTCTGCTGAAAAAGGACCTTTGGCCCAGACAGACACCCCCGGTCAATAAGTGTAAAATAAAATAAAGAAGGTACCTATGCTTCTGGCTGGGAGCCAGTCTTTACCAGTTCAGGGCTCTGCGTATTGATCTCACTGCAGCCCCCTTGGTGTTCACCAAATGCATAGCAGTAGTAGAAGCTCAATTGAGACTGCAGGGATTCTGGGTGTTTCCGTATGTAGACAACTGGCTTATCACCTCCCCGATCAAGCATCTGCTCATAAGAGCAAGAGATCAGCTAATCCAAACTTGATCTCTACTAGGAATCCCAATAAATTACAACAAATCCTAGTTAGAAGCCTCTCAGACACTGGAGTTTATAGGAACAGTTTTCAGCATGGTATCAGTAACAGCTTTGCTTCCTGTAGCAAGAGTACAAACAATAAGATTTCAGGTCAAGAAAATTTGTCACAGTACAAAAATTTCAATGCAGTTGATTTATCAAGCCTAGGGTTCAATGTCAGCTGTTATAATTTTAGTCCCCCTGGCAAGATTTCATATGAGAATTCTTCAGTGGTTGCCAGCAACACAATGGTCAAAATTATCAATGAATGTCAGTTCAAGTGAGGATGACTCAAGCATTCAGGAGATACCTCTGGTGGTGGATTCAATCAGATCAGGTTCTACAAGACCATCCTTTTATTGTCTCTCAACCCATGGCCATAGTGACCATGGACACATCCCTGATTGGGTGGGGGGAGGCACTTCCTGGGGAAAACAGTCCAAGGTACTTGGTCCCCCGAAGAGGCCAATTTGCATATCAGTGTCCTAGAGATGAGAGCTCTTAGCATTGCAGGCTTTTCAGAATGCTCTCCATTTATGTACAATTGTAATTCAGACAGAAAACATGTCAGTAGTCCGGTACATCAACAAACAAGGGGGAACCAGGCCTTACCTGTTATGTCGAGAAGCCATCAGAGTGTGGCAATGGGAATTTTCTTCAGAACACTTTCTAATAGCAATGCACATGCCGGAGAAGTCCGTGATAGCAGACAAACTGAGCAGGTCCATTCTATTACCTTACGAGTGGTCTCTCAACATAAAAGTGGCAAAAAGGATTTTCTGTCAATGCAGCCAGCGTTGCAGTTATCTTTTTGCTTCTCCCTTAAACAACAAGTGCAGCAGCTTCTTTGCCCTGATCTCCCCTCCAAGGGAATCACCAAGGGATGCTGTATTCCATGAGTGGCCTCCGGTCCCCTCTATGCTTATCCCCCAACCCCATTGATCCCTAGATTTTTGCAGAAAGCTGCCAGGTTGAAGAGAAAAGTCATCCTCATTGTACCTTATTGGCCTTGACAGAGTTGCTTCCCCTTTCTTTGGCCTCATCTACTTTACCTACCATGGGTTCTGGATCTGATTCCAGACCTCTTGTCTCACCTGACAGGCATGATTTATCGGGATTTCTCAAACCTCAAGCTAACAGCATGGTTTCTCCAATTCCGTTAATAGCCAGACAACCTATCCTCTCATCCCATCTGTAATATTCGTTTGTCTTCACATAAAGCTTCTACCAGAAAACATTACAGAAGTAAATGGAAGAGATTTGTTATTTGGGCTCATCAAAGATGTATTGACCATTTTGCAGCCCCTGTACAAAGTATCTTTGAGTTTTTAGCAAAATTTTCAACAAATAAGCTAGTTCCTCAACCATTAAAGTTCAGTTGGTAGCAATCTCTAACTTCGATATCGGATTTGATAATTCTTCCCTTGCTTCATCAAAGATTTGTAAAGCCTTCTTCAGAGGCACTCTTTTGTTGAGACCACCTTATAAAGATCCTACTCCACCATGGGACTTAAACTTGTATTACAGGCCTTAATTTATTCCTCCTTTGAACCAGCAGCTAAATGTGATCTTAAATTACTGACTTGGAAAACAGTCTTTCTAGTGGCTATTACCTCAGCCAGAAGAATATCAGAACTTCAAGTACTGTCCTCTAAGCCCCCCCTACTTGATTTTTTATAGGGATAGGGTCACATTATGAGCTAATCCTTCCTCTCTTCCTAAGGTGGTGTCAAAATCCAGTATCAACCAGTCCATTGATCCACCTGTTGTCTTTCTGAAATTTGAAAACAAGGGAGAATACATGTTGCACTTGTTAGATGTTCACAGACCATTATGTTTCTACTTACACAAATCAAAAGAAATTAGAAAACCTGATTAGTTATTTATTTCCTTTGTGGACTACAAAATGGATAGGTAAATCTGTTACAAAGGTAACTTTGGCTTACTGACTGTATATCTTTTGTCTACAATAAATTGGGTATCTCCTTATCAAAATCTTTAAGACCCTACTCAACTAGATCCATGGAAACCTCATCAGTATTTTTATCTAGACATTTTATGGACAATATATGTCCAGCTGCAAATTGAGCTAATCCCCATACCATTATTACTCATTACAAACTAGATCTGGTCTCAAGAGGAAGAGCAGCCTTTGGTTCAGCCATGCTCAGGAACATCCTTCCTTAGAGTCCACTCGAGATATCAGGTAACTGGGGACTATGTCCCAATAGCTGAGAAAAAAAAATGAAAATTGACAGATAAAAAAGTTATGTACTTACCATAATGTTCCATCTGTGTTGTCCATTTTCATTCTTCCTCAACTTCCCTCCCACCAACCCCCGACCCTTGTCATCATGGATTTCTGGAAGAATGAGAGATTGTAAGAGCTCCACTGTGCTTTAGTTTGAGCCCCAGATAATGCTTATTCTGTCAGGCATATTATATTAATATTTCTTAATTTATATAATTTAGCAAACAAGATCTGAGGTATGTCAGGGGTTTGTGCACTGTGGGTAGGGAGGAGCTCAAGAGCTTTTAGCTTACCATGAGCTATAGTAAATGCCGAGCCAGATCCAAGGATCGGATCTGAATCCAATAGTTGAGGAAGAATGAAAATGGACGACACAGATAGAACGTTATGGGAAGTACATACTTTTTTTCTTTAGACCTGTTGCTTATTTTACTATTAATCTTAATCCTGTAGTTGCAGACCTCCCCCACTGCCTTATGGCAGTGGCCATGACTGCATGCATAGTGGAAATGGTGACTGCTAATTCTCGAGCACAAGATTTTTGTAGTAGTTCTGCATTCTGTAGAAGCACTGTTATTAAGAACTAAAACACAATAATTGTATGCCTCAAAACTCTAAATATGAATTGTCTGTGCTTAGTAACCCTTCTTTGCAGATTAGTAGATCTCCAGCTGTTAACCCTGATTCCTTAATTCCCACAGCAGATGAAGGTAAACTCCACAGCTTTGTGTTTGTAGTAAACCATGTGCTTCCTTCTAGAGCAGATCTAAAGTATGTTCATTTACTGAATCCTGAGTTGCTTTTATTTGCTCAGAGATCCTGTGTCCAAAGAGCAGATGGCTCGCTAGTAGCAGCACTTTCTGTGTTTACGGAAGAAAAATTATTATTGACTAGACAATTAAATGGAAATGCATCTGCTCAAGTAGCTGAACTTGTAGCCATTACTGAAGCATGCAGATTAGCAAAGAAGAGAACAGTAACAATTTTTACAGACTTGTGTTATCCTTATGGGTTAGTTCATGTTTTTGGGATACTTTGAAGAGAAAGAGGGTACATGACATCAGCAGGAACTCTCAATGAAAATTTTATCATTGTTAATGAACTGTTGAATGCACTTCTGTTGCCTAGGGAAATATCTGTAATCAAGAGTGCCACTCATAAGACTGATGATTTTTACATTTCAAAAGGCAGTGAGTTTGCAGACATGGAGGCCAGACAAGCTGAATTGTCTTATCCTGTTTAGGCTTTGTTTTTGCAGAAACTATAAGATATTAATACACCTGTTTCTTTACCAGAAGTGTTATCTTTGCAAAATCAGGATGACGACTCCAAAAAGGTAAGGTGTATCCATGATTGCTATAGCCTCTCTCCGGACTTATTGTAGCACCACCCAGATGGAAGGCTAGTAGATCCATTCTCTTTTCTAATTCAGTTCATTCAAGCTTAGAATTTGCCCTCTCATTTGGGAAAATGGATTAATAAGACACATTTTGACTGTATGGTATGCCCCTTACATTTCCAAGTCATTCAGCATTTTGTGAATAGTTGTACAATATGTTTAGAATATAATGTACTCCTGTCCCTACACAATCTTTGAAAAAGCCTGGGTGCCTTTTTGTAGTGTTCAGTGTGATTTCATTGAATTCTCACAATACCAAAAGTTTAAATATGTTTTAGTGATTGTAGATAGGTTTTCTGGATGGGTTGAAGCTTAATCCTATGCTAAGAATGATGTGATTGTGGTCACCAAGAAACTGCTGCAAAAATCATACCCAGATTTGATGTTCCTAGTTGTATTCAGTCAGACAGAGGTATCCATTTTACAAGCCAGGCAGTATAAGTGTGTACAATTTTGAAAGTAAACATGCAAAATCATTGCTTGCACAAACGCCAAGCTTTAGGAGTTGTTGAAATAATAAATCAGACTTTAAAAACTAAAATTTCAAAACTATATGAAGAGACCGCCTTTAAATAGCCAGAGGCATTGCTTCTAGTTTTATTTAGTATTTGTAGTGCATTTCTCAGTCCTACAAAGTATACTTCCTGTGAAATTTTTATGGGAAGACCAATGTGAATGCCAGATATACCATTGCCCAAAAATGTGGAGTTACATTTTGTTGATAAATCTGTATCTGATGTTGTCAGTCCTTGACTGTGGGCTCAGTTCTGAGCCTTCAGAACTGACTCAGCCATTATTCCAACTCGCACCTTCCAAAAACTCTCGAGCTAGGCTCTACCCATGATGCTCCCCACCAAATTACTTCAGATCTTGTTTGCCACTTTGTAGTGCCAAATGCGTTCAACCAACCTCTCGAGCCTTGGATTTTTATATGAATGAAAGTTTTTTTTCCCTTTAAATTCTGTTTCTTTTTATATTCTTTATCCACTCACTCCTCTGGTTCCCTTTAGGTGTGTGTGAGTGATCTTTTTTCTCTCTTTTGTTGTTAGGTACTCTAAGGACCATTATTGGTACTCACACTCTTTACCTTTGGGTAACCTCCTTTACCATTTTTTGGTAATTCCCCTTCCTTCTCTGTTTAAAAAAAATCTCTTTCTTTTGCTTATCTATGATTGTGTATGTGTGTATTTGCATGTGTCAGGAGGTCTTAGCTTCTATAATGGCCGACAAACCCTCTAAAAGCACCTCTGGTTTTAAGAGGTTCCAAAAGTGTGAGCGAAAGATGCCAAATTCAGATGGACACACTTTTTGTGTTAATTGTCTTGGTGCTATCCATCTTCAGGAAGATTGCACAATCTGTCACAGTGTTTCCACTAGAACCCTGACAGAGAGTAAAAATAATCTCATTCTTAAAGGACTTCTTAAATCTGAGATGGAAGAGGCTATCTCTGGTCCCAAAACAGAAGCCAGCTCTTCTTTTTCCTCATTGTCTTCTTCAAAACCAAAAAAGCAAACTCATTTGGTTCTGACAGCATCTTCGGAACCACCTTCTAAATTGTCCAAGTTTCCCATGGTGTCAACTGTCTCCTCGACACTGGTGGGAAAAGCCACTCTTTCCTCAACACCGACCTCTGCAACTCAGTTATCAGTGCAGACACCTTTCGTTTCAGTACCAGCTGAACACTCATTACCAAAAATGTCACAGCTGATAGTTCTACCAAGGACATCTTATTCTCCCTCAATTGACCCATTTGCAGACCATCCTCCAAGTCCGTTTTTGGAGAGACAGCCACCAAGATCTCCATCAGCCTCTTCTATTCAGTCCACTAAGAGCCTGTTGGAGTCAGACATTATGAGACTGGTCAACCTGCTCCTGACGGGAAGGAGATTGCTTCCATCTTCAATTCCTAACCAGGTTGGCTCTGGAGCCTTGCCTTTTTCTACAGCCATCCTTTGACTCCAGCTGAGTTTTCAGAGCCCCTGGTACTGACTATCCCAACTTCGATTGTTTCATTGCCTGACAGAACTCCTTCTCTGGCACTGATAGGTGCTTTGAGCTCTTCTAGTTTGTTGGAACCGGAGACCTCCTGGGGTCGGGGCTTTATTGGCGGTTCTCAGGGGCAGGGTTTGACTTTGATTCTTTCAGAGTCCTCCATGTCCCTTGGAGCCTTGGCATATGTAAGTTCTACTCTGGCTTCTGCTACGGAGGTGGCTTCCTTGGTGCAGGGTGGGACCACGGTTCCAAAGGAGTCTATTTCTGTTTTGGGCTCGCATCCCTCTATGGGGGGGAACCTGTCTTTCAGGTTATGGAGGGGGCCTTGTCCATTGTGGACTCACAGTATATGCCATCCCTGTTGGGTCAACCAACTTGCCCATCCCCTCAACCAGAGCTACCTCCAGTCTATTCCCTGTGACAGAGGGGACAAAAGCCTAAGGAGTGATCCACCCTGCTGATATTATCTTTGGATGCCTCTTTGGCGCATCCCATTGAAGAGGTAGCTTTGAAGAAAAAGTGCAAGAGGAAGGACTTGGACTCCCCTGAATAGTCCTTCACAGAGGATACCAATTTCAATGAAGAGGAAGGTTCCCCCAAGTCACCCCTGATGATGTTTCCTTTGGGGACATCCTAGAAATCCTGAAACAGAGTGGTGGCTGGACTACCCTCCAACCTTCCTCACAGGAATCGGTATACCTAGAGGGTTTTCGCTCCCAGCACTCTACCTCTTGGATCTCTCTGCCTGCTGATGATCTTATAAAACTGATCACCCACTGGGTGGAAAATTCCTAACTCTATCAAGCTGATCCCTAAAAGACCTGACCGGATTCTCTGTGCCCAAAAGACGAGCAACACTGGGTCAAGGGTATTCCTGTAGGTGCCATGGTGGTAGCAGCAGCCACTAAAAAGAAACTTGCTGAAGAAAGTCCAACTATTCATCCTCCTAACAAGGAGTCTAGGACTATGGATAGGTTTGGGAAGCATGTATATGCTTCATTCACCTTTGCTCTCAGGTTATTGAATTATATGTTACATTTTACTAGACTCTGAGAGATCTGATTAAAGAGCTTTCAGATACTCTTACAGGAGCAGTAGCTGAAGGGGTCCAAGATAAGGTTACTTCTCAGCTCGCCACCCTTGAATTGATTTTTCAATTAATCAATGAGACAAATTGCTCATGCAGCTGAAAGGATGACAAGAGCAGCAGGTTCAGGCATAGCCATCAGGAGACACACCTGGATGTGATTTTGTGACTTTGTGGAGCCATTTAAGTCTTCTTTCATCAACGCTCCATTTGACAGATGATCCCTGTTTGGCCCCAAGGTTAAAGAGATGCTAGCCAAGATGTGAGAAAGACAGGAAGACACTTTTTGCCATGGGTGTATGCTTCTCCACTCCCCAACGACCCTAGTCTAGAAACCAGAGAAGTGGGAGGCTATGGATCAAAAAAACCCAAGGACCTTTCCAACACTCATGTATCAATGACTTCCCCTAGGGCAGAGGGGGAAGTAATAATGGAAGACACCATTCAAAAGGCAGAAGTGGCCTGCAGAACCAGGGGTCTAGAGATTCTTTCTCTGGTAACTCTTACCACTGCTCCTGAAAGAAGGCCCAATTGTCTTCCTCTGGAGGCAGTTGGGGGATGATTATCCCTGCACCAATCCACCTGGCTAGAAGTGATGATGGACAACTGGGTTCAGAGGATCATTTCCAGGGGATACATCATTCCCCTTTCAATGAAACCAAAAAGACTCCCAGATGTTCCACCCAATCACAGGGAGGCAGCAGTCTTAGAAATTCAAAAACTGCTTGACAAAAGAGTCATTCAAGCAGTTCCGCCAGACCAGACAGGATCCAGAATTTACTTAAGGTTCTTTTTAGTGCACAAAAAACAGGGTACTAGAGACCAATTTTGGATCTCAGTCAGTTGATGAAATCAGTTCAACAAACCAGATTCTGGATGGCCTTGGTACAGTCAATACTTTCATTCTTGTAAAAAGATGACTGGATGTGCTCAGTAGAACTTCAGGATGTGTATTACCACATAAAAATGGGCAAGCACTCCAGAGGATTCCTGCACTTCCAGCTGAGAACCAGTCACTATGATTTCAGGGCACTGCCCTTTGGTCTCACAACAGCCTCCAAGGTATTTACTAAATGCATGGCAGTGATAGCAGTGCTTCTCAGACTGCTAGGATTCCAAGTATTTCCATACCTAGATGACTGGTTCTTTGCTGCTCCCTTCAGGCGTCAGCTTGTAAAGGCATGAGATTATATTCTTCATCTTTGTTCCACCTTAGGAATCATAATAAACTATGAAAAATCCCATCTGGAACCATCAGAACAGATGGAATTCATTGGAGCTATGCTAGGCACAGTCACCGGATTTGCATTACTTCCCCTAGAAAGGCTCCAAAGGATCAGGTCACAAATAAACCAGATCATTCAGAACGAGAGTAATGGCAAGACTCATTCTACAGGCTGTAGCGTCAATGGCAGCCTCTATCACTCTAGTTCCCTTGGCCAGATATCACATGCAAATTCTTCAATGGCTTCTGGTCTCCCAATGGTCCTTGTTAAATCAACCCATGTCCCATCTAATTTTGATCACCAATCATTGCAAAGAAGACTTGAGTTGGTTGCTCCATTCCAATGAAATCTTGTCAAGCCATCCCTTTCTCCCTCTTCAACCCCATGCCATAAAGACCGTGGATGCATCCCAGGTAGGGTGGGGGGGCATTATCTGGGAAAGACATTCTAAGACACTTGGTCTCGGATGGAGGCCAACTTGCATATCAACATTCTAGTGATGAGGGCGGTGCTTTTAGCACTGCAAGCATTTCAAGATACTTTCCCCTTCTGAACAATTGCAATTCAAATAGACAACATGTCGGTAGTCTAATATATCAACAAACAAGCGGGAACCACGTCATACCCTCTTTGTCAAGAAGCTCTCAGAGTATGACAATGGGCAATTTCCTTCAGCAGCTAATGGCAATGCATATTCCGGGGGGGGGGGGGGGGGGCTCCAATGTGATTGCAGACAAGTTGAACAGAACCATCCTCATGCCTTACGATAGGTCTGTCAGTGCAGTGGTGGTGGGAAAGATATTCTGTCACATCCTTGCTGCAGTCTCTTTGCATCCCCTCTGAACAATAAGTGCAGCAGTTACTTTGCCCTAATCCCCCCCCCGGGGAGTCACCCAGAGACACTCTCCTTCACGATTGGCCCCCCAGTCTTCTGTGCACCTTTCCCCCGACTCCTCTGATATGTCAGTTTCTAAAGAAAGTAACAGGCTGAAGAACAAAATAATCCTATTGCCCGGTTCTGGACTCGACAAGTCTGGTTTCCCTTCCTTTGGCCTCATCTACTTCAGAAACCCTGCATACTGAACCCAGCTCCAGATCTATTGTCCCACCTGGAGGGAATGGTTCAACTGAATCTTAAGCATCTCAAGCTCACTACGTGGCTTTTCCATTTCCCATGATTGCCAGGAATTCCTCCCTCCTTCACTTCTTCCATCTGATGCATCATTCTGGCCCACCACAAGCCTTCAACTAGAAAATTGTACCATAACAAATGGATAAAATTTTCTAAATGGTCACTTGACTGCAATATTGATCCATATGCAGCACCTGTAGCCAAAGTTTTAGACTTTTTAGCCTTACTCTGTCAGTCTGGCTCATCAGCTTCGACCATTCAGGTGCATCTTGCTGCGATATCTAACTTCCATATTGGTTTCAACAGTTCATCACTTATGTCTCATAAACTTTGTAAAGCCTTTTTGAAAGGAGCCTTAATACTCAGGCCTCCATTTAAAGAACCTTCTGCTCCATGGAACTTACATTTGGTACTGTAGTCTCTCATTTATTCCCCTTCTGAACCTTCAGCAACTTGTGACTTAAAGTTCTTGTCCTGGAAAACCTTATTTTTGATAGCTGTCACTTTGGCCAGGAGAATATTGGAAATTCAAGCCTTGTCCTGCAAACCCCCCTATTTAATTTTTCATAAGGACAGGGTCTCCCTCAGGACAAATCCTTCCTTTTTGTCAAAGGTTGTTTCAGAATCAAATATCAATCAAACCTTACATCTCCCAGTAATTTTTCCAACAAGGGAGAGTAGTGTCTACACTTACTAGACTTACACAGACAGCTACATTTTTACCTTCACAGAACAAACAGAAAATCCAACCAACTGTTTATTGCTTTTTCTACACTCTCTTTAGGTAATCCAGTCTAAGGTGAAATGGCTTAAGGTCTGTATTACCTTTATTTACAACAAAAAGGGACTTCACCTACCACGTCTTGTGAAAGCTCATTCAGTGAGAGCTGTAGCAGCTTCTGCAGTTTTTCATGCCAGAGCTTCCTTAGATGATACTTGTGCAGCAGCTACATGGGCATCTCTTCATACCTTTATTACTCATTACAAACTGGACCAGGTTTCTAGGGGACGGGCATCATTTGGCTCAATGGTGTTCAGGAATATTCTTCCGTAACACCTCCCAAGATTCAGGTAGCTATGGATTCTGTCCCACAGTCAAGGATAATGTGAAGATTGACATCAGATAAAGAAGTTATGTCTTACCATAATGTTCCATCTGTGTTGTCAATCTTCACTAATCCTTGACATTCCCACTCTCCTGTCCCCTGCCTTAGAACTCTTAGTGGAATGAATATTCCCAAAGACTGGCATCATAGTAGGGACACAAATATGGTCTCTTATCTATTACTTCTTGTTTGCCATTAATGTAGACAAAGTCAGTCTGAGGTAATATGGTGAGGAGCATCATGGGTAGAACCTAACTTGAGAGATTTTGGAAGGCACGAGCTGGAATAATGGCCAAGTTGGTTCCCAAGGCTCGGAACCGAGCCCACAGTCAAGGATTAATGAAGCTCGACAACACAGATGGAACATTACGGTAAGACATAACTTCTTTTTTTATTTATTGCATGTGTCTTCGTTCTGTTCTGGAGATTATTGACGCCCAGCAGCATCCAAACCCTGCCTGTTGTCTTGATGTTGTCCAAGGAGACCTTGTGTTTATCAAGTCCTTCTCCAGATGGCACCCCCCCCCCCAGCTGAGATGGAAAGGACACATCCTGGTTATCCTTACAACAACTCCCACTATTCAGTGTGAAGCATCACCCACTTGGATTCAATTGCCACATGTCATGAAAGCCCTTCCTAGTTACAAATGTTGAATAGATGCCAACGGCATCATTCTATCCTTTATTGTTGATGAACCAATTGTATCTCATACTAGAAGAAAAAAGAGGAGGACCTATGTGTCTGGAAGGGAGGCTTAGTGATTTAACAATGTCATCTTTGTCAGAAGTGAGGGTTAGTGATTCAGCAACATCATCATTGGAAGTGAGGCCTAGTAATCCAGCAATGTCATTTATAATGGACAAAGAGTAGTAATCAGTCCTAGATCCAGGCAGTGTCATGTGACCAATTGCTGCTTGCAGAACGTCAACCAGTTCAGGATCCACAATGGAGTTTCTTTAGAAACTGATACTATGAACTGTTAAAAGGAAATATATCATCATCCTTGCTTGCAAATCTTCAAGAGTCCTCTCCAGCCCCAGCCTGCTCAAAATTTGTATGGACTTACTATTATTAGGATTACTGTTTTTGTATTCATAATCCTTTTATTGTATTTTCTTCTTTCATCAGAAGCCATTGGAATAGTAAGTACTGAACAGATTTTATCAGAGATAAGTATTTGGTTAAAATTGAGCAGAGGACACCAGACTGGCATCCTAAGTTTAATACCTTTTATGCTGCACTGTATACCTTTGCCAAGACAATGAATGTTCGTAACTGTTGGGTATGTGTATCTTTTCCAACTTCATATGATGGGGGTATTCCTTCATTACTGGTACCAGTGACAGAGACTAATATAAGAACAGGATTCAGGATAAGCTTTTTAATGAAAAAAAGTCAGACATAATTCTTAGCATAATACTACCCTCTTTAGACTGCTTGCACTCCAATTATTATGATTGTGAATGGACATACTTATTTCATTGAAAATGGAACACTCCCTGTTGTGTGTAGCAACTGTAATATTACTCAGAAAATATATAATATGAATGGTGGACTCAGTATGGCCAGATTGCATGAGTTTTGCTATGTATGCGATGATCAAGCTTACCCCTAGTTAACAATACACTGGTCGGGATGTTATTATATAGGCCATGTTATTCCAGCTATTCGACTTATAGAGACTTTACCTAGTAGTGAAATTCACAGAGTTCACTTAAAGTAGGAGACAAAGGACCTTAAAAATCCACTCAGAAAGACAGATGCTTCTTGGGTTTACCCATCATAATTTAGAAAAGCCTACATTTAAAGGACTGTTACATATGGATTTGGTGATGGCGCAATTTCAAGAGCAGGGATCTTGCCTGCTTATGGAGCAGTAAAGTCAATTTGGGAGTTGAGAAAGCTGTCTAAATTGTTAGAAATATTTAGTAATGCCACTTTTAAATCAATAAATCATATTACAATTGAAATGACTGCCATTCACAGTGTGGTGCTGTAGAACAGAATGGTACTCAACTTCAACCTTGCTTCTAAGGGAGGTAATTGTTCACTCATCAAAATGGAGTGCTGCTCATTTATCCTGGATAATGAGCATGCTATTCATAGCCACCTAGAAATTATACAGAAGGTTGAGGAGCTGTCTCATGCAAAAGAGGCTGACAGCTCTCAATGGGCATGGTTGATAAACCTCTTCTCTATATGGGAGGAAATATTTTATAATTGTTTATGATTATTGTCATAAAATCATTCTGTCAGTATTATTTTATTTATGTACAAAATGTTGAATATGAAACTTCTTATTTCTAGATATTAAATTGCAAAAATGTGCATGTTAAAAATAGAGTGGAAACGTTGTCCCTGACCACAAATGAAGAAAATCTTGAGGAAAAATAGGAAAGTGCATTAAAAGATTGTGGGCAAATGTATGACAATCTGTTTGAAAAAGAGTTTGAAACTGAAAGGTATTCAAACTTTTTTATTCCATCTAAGTATAGGCATGCGTTTATTGCTCATAAAACCATTTTTGCAAAGTGTATGTATGAGTACTGTGCATGTCAAGCACAGAGGGAAACAGCATGTGATGAATGTCTGATTGCATGTGAAAAAAGTGTCCATCCATTTGAAAACCTGTTGCTATTGTTCGGGCTTTAAAAATACTTGACCTGAGTGATGCTTCATAGCATCAAATGGGGGACTGTGAAGGGAGAAGTATAGGATTGGAAAAATGTTACATGTTTTGCATAATATTTTCTATGGTTTTGGGAATCCATCTTGTTTCAAGATGGATCCTGGCAGCCTAGGACTGTCTTTAATTTTTCTTCATTGCCAATGTGACTATTGCCAGAGCAGAAAGTTCTAGTGGGGAAGATCAGAACTTTTGCCTAACAAGGAAAGGTACAGATAAAGGGTCTGGAGAGTCTTAGTAAGCAAAATAAAACAAAGGTGTTTATTTTTAATTGCTCAGAGGCTGTAGTCTGAGAGATAATAAAATGTTTCTTCAGAAGCTTTTACAAAATAAAATGAATGCATTTCTTGTGCTTGAGGAGGCAAGGCCTTTATTATTTAGTCTTCCATGTATGCGTGTTCTTTTATAATAAAGGAGATAATTTTACTCTGTGTTGCATGAAGTTGTTTTTATTTGATACCTTAACAGTGCCTAGCCAATAACAGTGGCCTCTAAAGGGTTTTGACCTGTCTGGTTTAGAAATATTTGTGTGAGCTACTTGGAGATGGTTTGTCATATGTTTCTATCAAAGTGCATCTTGTGGCTGTCTCAGCTTGTTTGCCCATGGATCCCACTTTTTCATCTCTTTTTGTGGTTAAGCAGTTTATGAAAGGAGTGTTACATGTGAGATCCCTTCAAAAGCAAATTCTTCCTCTCTGAGATTTCAACTTTGTTCTTGAATTGACCTTATTTTCTTTTGAACCTGCATCTCAGGTTGATTTACAGTTCATTATTTGAAAGACTGTTTTACCCATTACTCTGATATCTGCAAGGCAAGTCTGTGAACTGTCACAGTGGGCCAACCCTGTCTAATTTTTCACAAGGGCATGGTTGGATTGTACAGTAATCTGTCATTCATGCCTTAAGTTCTTTCTGAATTTACCTTGAATCAAGCCATAAATCTCCCAATGTTCTATCTTGATGAAAAAATAGAGAAAAGTCACTACATGCCTTGGATTCTCACAGGCAGCTCAGGTACTACCTTTATTTTTTTTGTCCCCTTGGACCTTATTGTTACCAGTCTGGCACCCAGTACTCAATATTCACTCTGGGTCTACCAGCTACTCCCCTGCCCCGCTAAGTTACTCCTTATTTTTGCTGGAGCTGATTGTGGATCATGAGGATGTCTTAGGAACTTGGCCCTTCTGTGCTTCCATCTGGGGGTATTCTTGTTTATGACCTATCCACTCCATTGCCTCACCCCCCACACACTCACTGGTTATGTCCAAGGCAATTCCCATCTTTGGACCACACTTCCTGTATAGGGACCATATCAGTGAGCATGATCCCACATGGGATGGGCACGTGCATTCCTTCCCTGGCACTGTCAGTTGCCTGAAAGCTCAGGCACTACCTTGACAGAACAAAGTCCTTTAGGAATGTTGAACATCTGTTTGTCTCTTATACATGGGATAAGAAAGGGCAGCCTATATTTTAGTAAAATATTTAATGATGGTTGTCTTCTGCTCTTGCTTTCTTTTACTCCCACCATGGACATTCTCTTTCAGGGTTAAGGCTCAGCCATCAAGGGTCTTATCCTCTTTGATAGCATAGAAACAGGTGGACTCTAGAAGCATTCTAGAGGCAGCAACCCACTCCTCTGTTTATACCTTTACAAAGCACTACAAACTACATTATTTTTCAAGGTCCAGAGCAGGCTTTGCAAGGATCATTTTCCAGGAGATCCTGGATCCTTATCCTTCCATTGTGAATATTGTACAGCTGTGTAAGTCCTACTTACCTGCACAGTAGATGTTTGAATTCCTCATTGACTCAGTGGCAGTATTGTGCATAGATGAGGTGGGTTCAAACTTTTTGATTCATTTGTTGTTGTATTTGTTTTTTATATAGTATTGTGATTGTGAATTTACTCTTGCTGGATGATTCTGGATTCAGGTACTCTCTTTTCCGCCTTGTGGAAATAAAAATCCTGAGCACTCTCTTCCAGTGACAGCTGAGGGCTTCCCTCTCAGGATATACTCAGCCAATCAGCTATCACAAAAAGAGAAAGGGAGCGGAGTCTGAGCTTTTGAAAGCTTGCCGATACTGGATTATATTTGTCAGATAATCCAAAATGCCCAAAGTGCCACTGAGACAGTGAGGAATTTGGACATCTACTGTTACGGGTAAGACTTACGAAACTGCACTTTTTTATAGAAAGCACCATGGTACAAAGTGACTGTGCTCCTCATATTCCCTTTCTGGCCCAGACAAGTTTGCTTCCCTTCCTGAGGCCTCACTTTATTTACCCTTCTTGGGTGCCAGATCCATTTCTGGATCTAATCTCGCACCCATAGGGCCGGCCTCAACCAGATCTCAAATCTCACAAATATACCACTTGGATCTGATGTTGTTCTTTTCATTCTTGCTCAATATATGGGTTATGGATCTGACCTCGGATCTGACTCAGCCATATTCCACAGACTTTCAGCTCCAACTCTCGAGCTCCTTCCTTGACCCATAATGCCCTAGTCTTCCCACAATACCTTAGATCGCATTTGCCACCATCTTTTATGGACACAGATCCTCTCTCTGAGCATTTAATTAGCTCATTTGAGCTATTTGTGAGCATTTCTCTTTCAGAATTTTATATATATATATATATATATATATATATATATATATATATATATATATATACGTATACGTGCGTTTTATATAACTTTAAAGTCCTCCTTCTTTTATTCTTGTAGTTCTTTTTTCAGAGTCTGTATAATTAGTCGTTCCTACCTTTGTTAGATAAACTTGTTACATTACATTGTTAGTACTTTAGTTTCTATTACCTTGCCATTCCTACCCCATTGTTAGGGTACCTCCCACTCCCATTGTTAGTAGTTTCTTTACCTTAAAAAAAATTCTTTCTTTCTTTTTTTCTTTTTCCTCATAGAACTATGGCTGAGAAGCTGGCAGGATTTAAAAAATGCACTTCCTGTGGGCACAGAATACCAAATTTGGATGCCCACAGGGAGTGCATTTATGGTTTAAGGGTAGCACACCTTGATATAAATTGCACTATTTGTGCTGTTTTCAACTTGAGGGCTGTTGTGGATAGGAAGAATAAGTTAGTTCTCAAAGGACTATTTCTTTCTTCTTCTTCTTTTCTTCTTCTTCTTTCTCCTCCAGGGCTCAAACCCCCAGCAAACATTCAAAAGCTCCATTAGAGCACAGGCAAAGGGCTTCTCCTAAATCACCAAAGATTTCATCTACCTTAGAACCTCCTCAAAATATGTGAAGATCTTCAGATCCTACTTCATCACATCCAAAGAGAAAAGCTTCGGATCCAATAGTGATTTCAAGTAATTCTCCGTCACAGCCTTCAGATTCAAAATCTTTGGATACAACTTTTAGCATTTCAAAGACTCCTAGAGAATATTCACCCAAGTTTATTATTGACCCAATTTCTCCTCTGTTCCATTCTCACCTTATGCAAACTCCAATTTGACACTCTAGGCCTCAGTCCGCTACCTCATCTGTCAGGTTTTTAAGGAGTCTTTCCAAGGCTGAAGTGGATAAAATGATGAGGAAGTTCCTCAGAGCTCAGATCCAGATGGGGGGGTTATACTGGCTGTGTCTCCCACTGGATCCATGAGCCTCCCTTCTGCTTCTTACATATTTATATCTCTTTCTCTGATCTGTTCTTCAGTTTTGGAGCCCTCAGATCCAAGAGTTCTGAGACAACCAGTCTCAGAGCCAAAGAGGGTTATCTCTTCGAGTCCAACAGTTTCCCTGACTAGTTCTGCTCCTATTCCCTCAGATCAGGGTATGTCTTGGAGCTGAAGCATAGGTGTTATATATGTGGGTCCAGAATCTACTCTGATGCTGTCAGAGCTGTTCTTGACCCTCAGAGCATCAGTGCTAGATAGCTTGGGTACGAGTCTTTCATTGAGACATGGAGTGGGACAGAGTAGTGGTTTGTCTGCCTTGGAAATTTCAGCTCTGATGCAACTGGCCATGGCTTCTCCTGTTCTGTCTGCCTTAGAGGTAGTGTAGAGGGTGTTCTCTCATCCAAAAGACCCAGATACTACATCCTTTTCCCAATGGATCCAAGCTGTGATCCAATCAGACTACTCCAAAGGGATAGCCAGTACAATCTAGCATCCAGACAGTTCCCTTAGAGGAACTACCCCTCTCTTTGGACACCTCCCCACAGCATCCCACTGAGGAGGTTCCCTGTAAAGAACATGTAAAAGAGGCACATAGATTCCCCCTTGGAGCCTCTCACTGAAGATACTGACTTTCATGAAGCGTAAGGATCTCCCAGATCACCACCTGATGACGTCTCATTTGGAGACATTTGGAGAGCCTTAAGCAGTAAAGTGGTTGGTCCTGACATAATCCCTCTTTGAAGGAGTCTATATTTCTGGAAGCTGTTCTTACTGGCCCATCTATGTCTTGGGTGACTTCCTCAGCTGTTGAACTCATCGACCTAGTCTTGCCAGCCATGGAAGGAACCAGATTCTATTGAACCAGTCTCACATCATCCAGGTAGCATTTTTTCTTCTCCAAAAGACTGACCATACTGGAACAAAGGAGTCCTTGTTGATGCAATGGTTGTGGTGCAGCCACTAAAAAGGAGGTAGCAGAACAAAGCTTTTCTGTCCATCCCCCTGACAAAGAGTCTAGGACATTGGATAGAATTATTTGGTGCACTTTACAAGGCTGCAGAGGGATTTGACCAAAAGGCTCTCCAAATTCCTCTCAGAGTCCATGTCTGCAGGGGACTATAAAGGATCTTCCTCACAGCTGGCCACTCTATTATTTATTTACAATGCATCCATGAGGTTGATTTCCCATGCTGCAGAGGATATCTCATGGGTGGCCAGTTCAGGTATTGCCATATGGAGACACATCTGGATGTGGTTGTGTGACTTTACGGAGCCTTTCAAGTATTCTTTCATCAATGCTCCTTTTGATGTAACATCCTTGTTTGGCACTTCTATGAAAGAAACACTTTCCCATAGTGAACTGAAAGGAAAGAACCTGTCTGCTGCAGGTATTTGCTTCTACCTCTCAATGATCATTTTCACAGACTCAAAGAGGAGGCAAGAAAATGTGGTTCCATAAATCCCAGGAAACTTTCCAGGATTCATGTGGGGAAAACTCCTTCAGAGGCAGAAGAGGGAATTTAAATGGAAAATGCCATCTTCGTAGCAGAGGAGGCCCACAAAACCAAAGATTTTGAGATTCCTTTCTAGATAAACCCTTTCAGTGCTCTAGAAGGGCTGTCTGACTGCTCATCTCTGCAGGTAGTCCAGGTGCTGTTGTCCTTGCACCCAGATTCAGAGCTACTATAACAAAAGATTCTTGGGTGCTAAAAATAATATTCAGAGGCTATTTCATAAAATTTTCCCAGATACCCACATCCAAAAGAAGAAAGCTTCACAATGGCCCACCCAGTCAGAGAGAAACTACAGCTCAAGAGATTCAGAAGCTGCTGGACAAAAGAGTCATCCAAGTAGTCCCACCAGACCAAAGAGGATGTGGAATTTATTTGAGATTCTTTTTAGTACCAAAAAAGACAAGGAACTTCAAACCAATTTTGGACAGTGGTGGCTCGTGATATTAGACTGCAGGACTACAGCCCCCCCCCCCCCCCCCAGCTGTAAACCAAAAAAATCCCCAGCTGTAAAATAAAAAAAAAATCCCGGAACTCCACGCATGCGTGCTCAGAAACACGACTCTGGACTGCTGTTTAACCAGTCCAGATTCAGAAACAAGGCAGCAGTCTACAGATGCCCCAGAAGTCTATGCTGTTACAACCCCATAGACTGGAAGGGGATTGGACTGGAAGGTCTGCAGTCTGTGTATGCCCAGAATGAGCTGAGGCAGCACATGCATGTGTCATGCATCCTGGCACCGAAAAACAGGAACTCCTACTGCAATTTGAACTTATGCTGAGAAACAGGAGCTGCTGCAGACTTTTGAGGATGGGAAACTGGTTTATTTTGGCTGCCACACTGCTGCTGCAATCTGAACTCATGCCAAGAAACAGGAGCTGGCACAAACTTTTGAGGATGGGAAACTGGCTTATTTTGGCTGCCACTGACTTTGAAGTTGGGAAGGAGCTGGACTTACTTAGGTACTGGTGTGTGTGTGTGTGTGTGTGTGTGTGTGTGTGTGTGTGTGTGTGTGTGTGTGTGTGTGTGTGTGTGTGTGTGTGTGTGTGTGTGTGTGTGTGTGTGTGTAATGCCCCAGTTAACTATAACTGGTGGCTAAAGTGAGTAACTCAGTCTCAAACCCTCAACCTTGGGTGTAGGTAGCAAGAGCCTGAATTCCCTACCCACCACCACTTGTGAAAAGCATTCAGATTTTTGCCTCATATTTTTGTTCTGTTCTGTTCCTCATACAATATGTGGTTTTCTGGATTTTAAATTCACTAATTAATGACAGACATTTGAATTTCAGACTTCATATTCTTTAGAAAGTACATGGTAACATGAAACATTTTATTCTAGCAATTTTCTAAGTTTGTAAGATCAGTATTTGAAATTTGTCCCTATGTTTGGGGCTGTCTTCCCACATTATTGGCTTTGTGCAGGTTTTTTGTGCTAAGAGGTTGAGAGCTATGTTGAGAACTGAATTCACTGAATATGTTTGGGGCCTGTATTCCCCAATTACTGGCTTTGTCCAGGTGTTTTGTGCTAAGACGTTGAGAGCTATGGTGAGAAGTGAGAACTGAATTCTGTATTTCCCCATTATTGGCTTTGTCCAGGTGTTTTGTGCTAAGACATTGAGAGCTATGGTGAGAACTGAATTCACTAAATGATAGCCTTTTAAGTTTCAGTCTTCCTGTCTTTCAAGAAACAGCTGATTTGGTAAAGTGGTATGTTGCTCTGACTGTAGTGCACAGGGTCCTGGGTTCAAGTCTTGGCAGTGAAATGCATGGTGATAGCACAGCATTTTATTCTAGCAACTTTACAAGGTTATATAAGCAATGTTTAAAATGTGTCCTTGGTTTTGGGGCTTTTGTCCCCCCTCCCAATAAATTTTGGATTTTTCCAGATTTCTTGTGCTCATGTGCTGCACGTTTGATAGACACAGTTGAGTGTCAAGTTTGTGAAGGGTGATGACATCACTCATTTTAACAGTATTTAAAGGCTGTACTATGGAGTATTTCAGTGTTGGTAATTCTTCAACAGTATGCTTATTAAAGCTTACTTGCATCTTACAATCTCAAACAAACTTACCTGATGGTCATTAAAGCATTGCTACTTAAACACAGAGCAACAAGAACTGCAACAACATGCATTTTCTGAATAAGAAGAAGCATAAATCAACAGTATAAAACTATGACAGAAAAACAGAACATTCTGCAAAATCAAGCTCAAATAAAATGCACTACATACACATTTTAACACAAGAACATTTAAACATCATTTATAAAAAAAGCACTTATCAAATTCTAAGACATTCATCAAATGTAAACTTAAAAATTGTTTAAGATAAAAAAATCAACCTTTGTTAATCCATTGACTTGCTTTAAAACATATATATATATATATATATATATATATATATATATATATATATATATATACATACATATATATACTGTGTAGTTGAATCACCCCACCCCACCCACACACACACAGGCTAAGATACACAGTACTTATGAGGTAGCTTTCCTCACTAATATTGGTTTTAAGGATACCATTTCATTAAGACCTGGTGCATGGATCGCAGCTAGTTTTATTTGCCACTTAATTTCGCTTTCCTATATATAATTCCTGTAATCTCCCCCTCTAGGATTTGGTCTTACACGCTCCACAATACCAAATAAAACTGAACAAAATTTGCACATATTAATGAATGTTTATATAGGGCATTATTTATATTTCTTGTAGCAATCTGGTACTGGTGCTCGTATATTCTGTCTCTAAGATGCCTTTCTGTCTTGCCTATGTAGTAAGCTGGACAGGTTTTACAAGCTGCCAGATATATCACCCCTGATGTTTGACAATTTCCTTTTTCAAAGAAAACTTTAGACTTCAAAATATTTTGTAGGGTTACCACATTCTTAGCTTGTATGAACTTGCATTATGCACAAGCACCACATTTTGTTGTACCACTATTACCCACTACCTGACTTTTGTTAGTAAGTTCAAATGCCCCTTTTAAATTGAGCCCAGTTTTGTATACAAAAGTGGGTTCCTTCCCAACAACTGAAAGTATTCTAGGGTTATTTTTAAGAATGGACCAATTGTTCTCAAAAATCTTTTTCACTTGTCTGACTTGTCCACAAAAAGGAATAACCATAGCCCTGTGAAGTAGTTTCTCTTCTTCCAAATTTTCTTTATCATGTAGTCCATCACCAAACAGTGGTTTAAATGTTTTACCCCACTCACTTTTA